>NC_056726.1:1691798052-1691808052 GCF_019279795.1 Protopterus annectens
GATTATAGGACATAATTATCCTTCAGACGTCATGTAATAGTTGCAGTAAACAGTTTCTCTCTGTATGTATATTACATAAATGTCATAAGAAACAGAATAAGCCACTGAAATGCTATAAGACTAAGCTGAGATATAGGCAAGAATTGTAAGTTCTATCTGCCGAACTGACTGTGGGTATGTGTCGGCCTGTAAAATGTGCTGTGTTCACCGCAAATGTCACACTGTGGCCAATTGAAAAGGTGGAAACACTACCGTCGACTGTGGGGAGGCATTGTCCACATCAGTCGGATATGTGTAAGGAATAGCATGGACATAGGAAAAGGTGCCATCCTACCAAAGAGTACAACAGGTTTGCAAAATCCGGAAGTCAGCGGTATAAGCCGAACTTGTATGTGACACAGTCGAACTGGTAGTACCCGGGTATACCAACCAAGTAATGAAAGTGAAGTATGGGCATGTACCTACGTGCGTGAGGCATAGCACATGGAAAGCAAACATGGCAGGGTAGTCCACACAACCATAAAGGTAGCCGACACGTGTAGGGTAGTCAATGTGCTACTCTGACCGTGTCATGGGCCAACAACCAAAGAAGTGAGCTATCGAGTGTGAGGAATTTGCATGCGAGGGTGGATGGGTAATGGTAAAATCTACAAAGGCGATACTGTGTCGTATGCAGAAAAGGTGAACCGGAGGTGTATGAGGGGGCAGCACGTGAAGTGGAAAGAAACACAAACACATGGAGAAACAGCTGCAAGACAGGCAGACAGGCCATAGTGTAGAACACAATCCCACAAACATATGAATATGGAAATGTGCGATACAAATGTATAGATATGTCACTGTCACATACCCACAGATTGGTCCTGATGGAACTGGCCATAAAAATGCAACACACCTGGATGCATAATGGCCTACCCAGCATACCCTCCACATCACACAACCCACCCCCGTACCAGAACGTCCACCAAATCCAGCCGTACTTGGCCTATTGGTTCATTGCAGACACAGCTACACATAGTGACCCCTACGCATATGTAGTAGGTATTGTCACCCTAGGCAGTTTCAGGATTGCAAACCATGTATCTCCTACAAGTAAAACCCCCTGCACATTTTCGTAAAGCCAAAAGAATCTTCGGTATTGCCTTGTTTTGATCTTGTCCAATTTTTGGGATATCCCTCATGGGATAACTAACCTGTGTAAATAGTAGAATGGGTATGACGACATGATGTCCAATCCTGTAGATATCTGGACACAAGTCAGAATGTGCAGTAGAGGTCCATGACACTGTCCAGCCCTAAGTGGTCATGCATAACCTACTACCCAGGATAAAACACCTTCCCGTGACGCATGTGTCCCGACACAAATAGGCGGGAGAATATATTGCACACATTTGCATAGTGGCAAAAGGCATAAGTGTGAGGAAGACACTGACGTTAACAGGATAACCCTGAGCAAGTGTGAGGGATACTTACTGTGTGCAGGGGTGACCGGCCATACCTGTTAACCTGTGTGAGCTAGATATCTGGACAGAGCCGTGAATACAAGTGAGACAAAGGTCCAAAAGCAGGGACAATTTGCAAAGATAGCTCTTAGAATTTATTTATTTATTTAGTTATTTTCAGTGTGATTACCGGGGAAGTCCACTGGGCCAAGAAGTGCCCATTGTCAGTGGAGGCCCAGGGAGAAAAGCTCCATAAGCAAGACAATGAAATAAAGGTTACATAATGTTAAAGGTAAAATACAAGAGTAAAATTCATACAGTCAGGAAATACACATACATAAAATGTGCATAATAAGACAGTGCAAATTCAGATTTATTTTTTAGTGGCAATACAGATATTTACAATATTTACATACTTGGATTCAAGTGAGTGTCAGCTAAGTCTGGTTAAGCTTGAGGGTAGAGAGGAGCAGTAGTATGGAGAGCTCAGAGGAGAGAGATCCCTAGAATTTATATCAGGTGAAAGCAAGAACATTTCCATTTGGATGGAGAAACATAGAAATATGATAGAATAACAGTTTGCACAATGGCATTAATGTCCGGAGTATGAAGTCTGAAACCCAACTGTCTGTCAGCATGTTCCGACTTCTGTCTTTAATGCTGAGCTACTGCTGTGCCAGAACACAACAGCGTATTACAGAGGTCCGTACCATACCACTCAACTGTCCAGATATTCACAGAATGACCAGAGTGCTGGCTCATATTGTTGTGTGCCTCCGACAATCTGCGCCTGTCCGGTAAATAGCTGAGGATTGACATCAGTAAATAATGAGAATTGTTTTGAGTTTAAGACTCCACATCCTGCAGAAAAGTCATGCTAATGCAAAACCTAGTAGTCTATCAACGTTCTAAGCTTGTAAGGACAATAGTTAAAATGTGTCCCTATTAGTCCCCCCATCATGTAGGGTTTACGCAGATTTGTTGCTGTAAGAGGTTGAGAGGTATGTTCCATACATATTTACAGTAACAACCCTTCACGTCTGCGTAATGTACAACTGCATACCTGTAGTCACATCATGTCCAAGATAATAATCCCCATATGACTGAATACAGGTAATAGTCAAATGTAAATGGGAACACCCCTCACCGTGGAGTATGGACTGTAACAACCCCACCCATAATATGTATTGCCAACAGAATAAGCTGCTGACAGGTGCCCAAACACCTGTGTCTATAAACATAGGTAAAAAATTCATAATAGGGAGAAACCCCTTGTCCATATGCTTTGTCTGACGTTTGAACTCGGCCAGGGAAGTTCTGTTCACCAGGCGGACAAGCCTAAACCCAGATCACTTCATGAACACCCTGACAATCAAAGACCTGTATGTGCCACGACTATATGCCTTGGTGTTCTGCATATCCTTGGAGTGATTAACAATGCAGCTGGGGTCCACAGCAGTAGGCAATAGGGAATGTGTAATATGTAGTACCGCGTTTGTCCCAGCAGTAGACTGGATGCCTGTGTTGTAAGTGAAGCGGTGAGGTGTATGTTGATGTAGCTAAGTATTATGGGTATGCATATCAATGAGGCAGAACAGAAAGTGAATACTGGTTCCGGCATCCGGCCAACGTGAATGCAGTCCTAGTTGACCTACGACCCCTGCACATATAACTTTAAAGTGTAATGTATGCGTTCGTGCTGTACACACATTTAAATATGTAAAGGTGAACGTGTGTTTCACATCAGTCCGTAAACCGGACTACAGATATGCACGTGTTACGGTCAGAAGTATGAAAGGCCACATAAGCACAAATATCTATTAAACATATGTAACCCATAATATGGATATGCAAGTGCGCCTGTGCGTGTGTAATCCGCTCACAGCATAGCAAATGAATGCTGTTTCCCCCACCTTATATATACATGGCTCAAACCTGTTAACTCTGTAAAGTATGAAACCGGACAAAGCCATGCAAACTACTGGTACAAATAGGGACAATCCCCAGACATGTGCCAGAACAAACATAGAAAGTGGATAGAATAGCAGGTGTGTCACTAGCATGGACTCTCTGAAGGGTATGAAGTCGTAACCTGAAATGCTTGTCATTATTTTCCAATGTCAGTCTTTAATGATATGCCACTAAATTGCCAGATAGACACAAGGTTATGAAAAACAGACCGCAGATAAGAGGCAAACAGCTGTACATTCTGCGACAATCTTTACAGTTGAAAGGTATTATTTCTTTTTTATTTATTTTACATTTGTTGACCGGGCTAGTCTAGCTGGATATATGTCCATTTTCAGTAGAGGCCCGGGGAGATAAACTCCAAACAGTTAAAATAAATTCACATCAAAGAAATACATGTTTAAAATGCAGATACATTTACAGTAAAAGAGAAAAAAAAAGATAAAGAAAAAAGATAATAACTGTTCACATATTAATAAAGTATAAAAATGCAGTAAATAAAACTTGATTAGTACAAGTACTGTTTCAAGCAGTCATTCAGAAGGAATGATAGCATAATGTACAGTAAGTGTAGAGAAAGGAAAGTAAGAAGAAGTAGCAGTTATGTAGTACATCTAGTAGTAAAACATATGCAACTTTTTTTTTTTTTTTTTTTTTTTTTATAGTAGTAATTAATACTATGATGGAGAAATAGATTGTTAGATGTTAGGATGAAGTATATGCAGGGTTCTAAAATTAAGGATTGAGTCGTGTATCAGGAGCTAGATAGTCAGTCAGGATTAGTACAGGGGCACAACCACTGTGTTTTGAGGAAGAGCTTAAGTTTTTTTTTAAATAGAGTTGTGGAGGGAATTGTAGATAGCTCAGAGGGAAGTAGGTTCCAGTGTTTTCCGACAGTATTAGAGAAGAGGGAATCTCCAGCCTTGTTGTTTGCTTTGTCAATATTTACAAGAAGTTTGTGTGCGGATCTTAGAGACTTCAGGTTATGGTAAGGGTAAATAAGAGCAGATGGAATAGGTGTTTTGGCAGGTTGATACAGTATTTTATGGGCGATGGCTAGTTGATTAATTTTCAGCTGCTGCTGAAGTTCAAGCCAGCCTAGTTGCTTTAGATTAATACAGTAGTGGGTTCTGAGAGGGTTACCTGTAGCAAACCTGGCTATGCTATTGTAGGTGTTTTCTAATTTCATAAGATTATGATTTGACAGGTTAGTAAATATGGGTGAGGCATAGAGAAGAGAAGAGATTAGGTGGGAGTGGGCAATAGTTATTCTAGTTGCTAGAGTGAGGTAGGGTTTGATTCTGTAAAGGGAGCCTATTTTTTTATTAATAATTTTCAAGGTGTTGCTGATATGGGTGTCGAAGTTAAGGTTGCTGTCGATTGTGATGCCTAGCAGTTTGGTAGTAAGATCTTGGGATATAGGTGTGCCATTTTTAGATAATATTGTAAAGTCTATTTGGGGAGATTTATTGGTAGGTGTGAATAGGAGGAGTTTAGTTTTTTTTGGGTTAAGTAGGAGACATCGTTGTGTAAACCACTGTTCAACAGAGTTAAATATGTGTTGTGTCAGAGTGAAGTTCTGATACAGTTGTGGCTGAGCAAATAAGTGTGGAATTGTCTGCGTATTGTATGCATGTAGCTAGGGGGACTGCTTGGTGGAGGTCATTTATGAATAAAGAAAACAGGAGAGGACCCAGTATGGACCCTTGAGGGACACCTATGTTAACTGGTAGATGGGTAGACAGAGTGGAGTTCCAGAGTACAGCTTGATGTCTGTTAGTTAAGTAGGACTTGAACCATTTAATAGGTAGAATGTCAAATGAGAGAGACTGAAGAATTTGTATGAGTATTTGGTGGTTGACCATGTCAAAAGCCTTGGACAGGTCTAAGAAAAGAGCAGAGGAAAGGGTGTTAAGGTTATGTTTGTTGTTGATGGTGTCTGTAAAGGAAAGGAGGGCAGTGGTGGTACTGTGGCAAGGTCTGAAACCATGTTGGGTATTAGAGAGCAAGTTATTTTGGAGAAGGTGGTCAAGCAGTTGCTTGTGGATACACCTTTCCATAATCTTAGATAAGGGAGAGAGTAGGGCTATGAGGCGATAGTTGGAGAGTTCAGTAGAATTACCACCCTTATGAAGGGGAATAATATGGGAGACTTTCCAAAGTTTAGGGACGTATCCCTCAGTGATGGTTCTATTGATTAGTATGGAGATAGGGTAGGCTATGGATTTGGCTGCTAATTGTAAGTATTCTACGGGTAGTAAGTCAGCAGAGGGAGTACATGGTTTGAGTTTTTGGATGAGGGAGAGAATATAAGCTGTTCGGACAGGTTGGAAAAGAAATGGGGGTGGTGGGTTTGAGTTAGAATTAGATATAGTTGCGTTTTGACTAGAGAGGTGACTGGCAAGAGTTTGAATTGTTTTGGTGAAAAAGGAATTAAAGTCATTAGCAATTTGCTTGGGGTTCTCTTTGTCTGTGCCTTGTGGGTTGGGTGTGATATATTGACCAGGCTGAAGTAACTGATTAATGTTTGCCCAGAACTTTTGTGGGTTATTCTGGTGAGTTTGCTGAGATTGTAGGTAATAGTATTTTTTATCGGTCAATATTGCTTTTTTAGTCTCATTTCTCAGTTGTTTGAAGTGTTGGTGATCAGCAGGGTTTTTAGCTAAGCGAGATTTGTTCCAGATTTTATTTCTGAGATCGATTTTTTGCTTAGTTTCTTTAGAGAGCCAAAGGGCAGATTTAGTTCTTATCCTAATAGACCAAATGGGGGCACGGTGGTTGAGTATGGCTATAAACTTAGCATTAAAGTAATCTACAGCTTCATCAAGAGAAAGGTGTTTTAAGGGGGACCAATTGCATGCTTTTAGTTCACTTTGAAATAGATCCAAGTTGAAGTTTTTCTTGGTTCTAATTGTTCTAGTAATGGTTTGAGTGGGTGGATTGGCTTTGAGTCTGATAATATAGGTTAGTAAGTGATCACTTACATCATCAGGGAGGGTTCCTGCTTCATAAGTGTGGGGTTGATTATTGACGAGTATCCAATCCAAGGTGCTTTCTTTTTTATTTGTTTTGTTTATTCTAGTGGGGGAAGTAATAGTTTGTGAAAGCCCATAGAGATTAATATGGGTAGTAGGGTGTTTGATGGGAGTATGATATGGATATAGATATATGTGTATACACATAATCCATAGACGTAAACCAAAGCAAATTATGAAATGAGGAATGTACAGACATATGTATATATGTACATGTATATATATATACACAACAAACATATGTCCCTGTAGATATATCACATGTACATAAAGAGGCCACGGTATAGCTATTATGGATAGACAGATAGACATGCATGAAAGGGGAATAAACCGCTGCTTTCCAAACCATTGGCCGGAAAGTACCAGTGTGACAGGCCTGCAAGTTCTACACTTTAAACATGAATATAGGTGTCTATTGCAGGACTCCAAAAATTGATCCCATACAAAGCGCGAACCATCATTGACGCCAAGGAAGTCACAGCTGCAATTACTATGTAGCTGTACATGCAACAGTAGCAGTTGCAAGGGTAATAACACATGTGTCGATAGAATGTATGATGTACGACCTGATATCCGGAGAGTGGGGAGTGCTTAGAAGTGTCTTCACACTTTATTATCGCTCACATTAAACATATCTAATGGGTACTGTGGAGGGGTGTCAGGTATGGGAATCATGGGTATGCAGAAATGGGCCTAGGTGTTGGTTGGCACAGATTTATTAGGTCCGCCCCATGGGAGTGATAAATATATCTATGTGGGTATAGCACACGCCTAAAGTCTCCAAAAAGGTTCAACCCATCTACTGGATATTGTGTAAACCATTGGGGGAAGACGTAGGGACCTATATCAGTGTCATGTAGGCGATTATCATGGATGGACATGCGTACAACCAAGATGGTAACTATACCTGCCAAACTGTCAGAATAAGACAGCTGGACTAAGGCATAGTACATGAAATACAAATAGGGACTATATTAAATATACCCCAGACAAAGTCAGAACGTCAATAGAATAATGGCATATTCAGGAATATGAATGTTATGAGGGTCAGTAATCATGAAATAGAAATGTCAGTCATTATTATCTAACTGCACAGTCTGTAATGCCTAGCCAGTAATTCACCAGAAAGGCACATTATTATGACAAGTGTAACAAGATCATAGGTCAAACCTCGGGGCGTTTACTCATAATGTGTACAGATGAGAGGTATGAAGGCAACCCGTCCTAAATAAATGTACAGAACTAGTGATACTAGGTGAACAGGTGAGAAGGAGGACGTCAGGACAAATGACAAAGCATGTACATGTCAAATGCATGTACTTCGACAAATGTGAATGACAACGTATGCCCTGTGAAAGTCAATGTGGAAGGTTAATAGACTCAAAAGAAATGTGTCCCTCAGGGTGTCATGCAGTGTCACCGATACAGTGTCCAGTCCCCCATACACGTACGTGAGCTCTGCCACTGACGGAAATCGCAAATACTGGTGTACACATAAGGTACATGATAGAATAATTAGTGTGGATAAGCACCTGTTGGCCTTTGCGAGGAATACAACCCTCTGGGTGGGTGTGTCCTGCAATATAAATGTAATGGCATCTGGCCTGTGATGCCACCATACATTGTGTGTATTGGTGCAAGAAAATGGATAACCTGTATCAGAAACATACCTCGCAACTGTACAGATTTACGCAGAATGTGCAGAGTTCTGCCTCATATGTTTGGTGTGTTCCTCTTAAAATCTGTACTTTTCTGGCAAATACCTGAGAACTGGAGTCATTAAATAATGACAAACATTTGGGTTTAACAAATCCTTCAGAAAAGTCATACTAATGCAAAACCTATTATTCTGTCAACTATCAGCGTTTGTAAGAGCAATATTTAAAATCTGCCCTTAATTGTCCCCCCATCATGTTAGGCTTTGTCCAGACTTTTGCTCTAGGAGGTTGAGAGGTATGATCAGAAACAGATACATGTCTGCAGAAACACCATTATCGACTGCAACATAACTCAGAAGGTATGAAAAGCGCTGCAGTAGGAAGTTCAGTATTGGGTGCAGGTATGTGCCGACATGTAAAATGACACAGCAGTCTACATGAAGTACCTATAGGGCTGTCACCTTTACAAATGATGACAGTGGGGCATACCCACAGCCATGCACACACCACAAATAGACATAGCACACAGCAAAGCCTAGGCCATGATACACGAAGCCTCCGGCGTGCACGAGTAGAGTGAGAGTACAGCAAGGAAAGATGTCTGCAAAGCTTTTCAGCAAACTCCTGTAGGGGCTTGTAAGACTGCCCATAACACGAACGTTGCACGGACAATGTTGGTATTTGCAACATACCCCATTTGTATGTGAAAGCTATGCAAATATGTGATACATGAAACAGTCAGCTGTCCATGCAAGAGCACAGTTATGTGCAGAAATGTACCCGGATGTTAGGCCACTAACGTTCTGCACATTGCCAAACGGAGCAATGACAGTTGCACATACAGTATGAATACAGTCGAAGAAGCATGCCAATGTCCAAATCTAAGGCCAGTGTCATTATTGTCCATTGGATATCAATAAAACTGTAGTTGTCCTCCCCCGATCTCTGGTGTGGAAGTGTAGCGCAGTGCCACGAGAACACGCTGCACTTTATAACAAGTCAAATATGCATAATATACATAGAAAATGTAGGTTTAGTTAGATGTTAGTACGCCATGCAGATGAATGGCAAGCTGGAGACAACATGGCTACTGTGTACTGGTTGTCATGTGTGGAAGTGCTCTTTCAGAGATGTAACGAAGCATTTGTAGGCAATCTGATGCAAGTGAGGCTCAGGATAGTGAATCACAACATGTCATGCCATATGGGCCAAGCCTCTACAGTGTAGTGTGGGATAAGGGGACTAGTAGAGTAGAAGATAGGTGACAACATGAGTGTGTATGTATAAAACACTAATCTTACTGGAGCAGTGTCACAAATTTGCTGTCAGTACTCAGTGGAAGAGGCGTATCATGAGCTATCCTAGGAAAGTCAGGAGACTGACGGTGTACGCCATGAATACCAGTGATGTAACCTGCAAACCTGCCCAAAGTGTGTCTGCGCCCGTGGGCGCCAGTAAGCCCGTATAAGCATGCGTGTGCACGTGTCATCCTGTGTGCGCATGTTGAAGAATGAGTAAGCTAGTGTACGAATGTTGAAGCCCGTGTAATGTTGTGTATGCCAGTGTACGTGTTTGTAAGCATGTATACATGTGTACTACACACATCACACATGTACTGCACACTCAGACACACATGCTGCCAATACTACAAACATCAGTGAAATGGCACATGGATAGAGAATACATCATCAGAATTAACAGTGCTGTAAACTATGCTACATTGATGGTCACAGCTGCAATGCATCATGCCTGCCGATATACACCTGGAAGTATCACAGTTTGTGTGAACAGCAGTCTAACATCAATACAGTAGAATAAAGCCACCGTGTGCATCAGCACCAGGTTAGTCCGAACCTGCATCAATGTTACACATCACAGGTGTTGGCACAGGTGACAT
>NC_056726.1:1692110552-1692345144 GCF_019279795.1 Protopterus annectens
CACTGGTTGAACAGAGAAGGTGCTAGAGGTTTTGGCTTGATCACTCGGCTGAGATTTTAACCTTATAGCTGTGCCAGTGGGGAGTCTTATTGGGGATCTGGAGACAGAGGGAGAAACCAGCCCCAGACTGATTGTGATCTCTGTGTGTTCTTAGGAGAAATTGTACTTTACTGTGTCTGTACTTGTCATCCTCCCAATGTTCATGTTTGTCATGGTGTTAATGGTGAGGATTAAGGCTCTTTGATTACTGGACCAGTGTGAATAGATATTATATATATATATATATATATATATATATATATATATATATATATATATAGACACACGGATACAAATATACACACACACACACACACACACACACACACACACACATATATATATATATATATATATATATATATATATATATATATATATATATATACATATAGTATAATTATTTATTTATTTATTAAGCATCTGTACTGTGAAAGTGAACTGCTCATAATGGACTTAATTCAGGCACAGTTGGGGTGAATGAAATCAAAATAAAATCAAACAATGTAGATTTGAATATGACAAAACATTCAAACATCATCGCTGTTATGCTATTCTGTCACTAGGTAACATAGCCTGATCTTTCATTTTTATACATGGATGAATTACAACCTTTGTATAGTGGATGGACTGCAATGGATTTGTGTTGGGACACAAATACAGGACCCTTAGTTAAACCAATGTTTTCACCAAATGCAACGTTTAATGCAGTCATGCAGCCCATCCTATCACCAGGAAAAAAGACTGGACCCCTCTCTAATCCTGATTAGGGGCATAGGAAAAAGCAATAAAATGGTGACATGCTGACCCAGGATGTCAAACTGTCTTACTCTGTGATGCACACACAAGACAGACAATGACTACCTCTTATCTCTGAGATTAATGTAAAGGGATTTTCTCATATTTTATTCTTTTGGAGTTGCTATAGTCACAGATGTTACTTTGTGTTTATTTTTTGATTTTTTTTTAATTGATTTCTTTTTTAAATGAAAGCTAGTAGCCTGTTCATGATTTTGGGACAAAGAGCTTTTGGTTTCTTTGGTCTATGCTAAGCAACTAAGCAAGTAATAATGGAGGCAGTATTCAAAAGAGTATACTTATGGAGACATTTGTTTTAACCAAATCTTGAAATTAAATTTTGCTCCGAGTTAGGTACCTGTGTTATTTAATCTGAGGGAGCGCTATATTGGGACAAAAGCATAGTAAGGCATTTTAATAGTATGTATGTTTTGGTAAATCAAAATGGTAAAAGTTAGGTGTGATTCACTTATATATGCTCACCTCCACAGCTACCCTACTCATACAAATGTTAGAGTTCATTGCTGACTTTTGGAAATTGTTCCCTCTCTCTAGTAGGAGTCAAGATTGTTACAGTATTGTCAAACAATGGAGACATTTTGGCTTTTTCATAACATACTGGGTCTCATTCCATTCCTCCAAAAGGACCAGGGGCTTGTATGAATGGTAACATCCTTCAAGCAGGTAGCATAGCCCCCCACAGGCTAGTCAGGTATCATGGATTGATATACATCCGATCTCTTCTGCCAATAGAAAAGGGAATAGGTTAAACCAAGGGCGTTTCCACAACAGACATATCCATAGACCCGATTCAGCCCAGTCAAATACACCAATAGGAACAGGTGGTTAGAGAACAGATAAATATCCTGGAAGGAACTGCACCATAGTCTATATGTCAATCAAAGTTGTTTTGCCCAAACCTAGAGTTTTATACCAATACATGTTGTTTATTTTTTTCTCTAAACTTACAGTTTTATGACAATTACATTCTCCCAAACAAAGATCCTTAAACTCAAGAGTCTGTGAGATCACTGAATCATACCTCCTCTGATATGTACAAAGGTATATCTCTTGGAAAGTTTCCTTAAAACTCCTTTCTACAAAAAGTTTTATTTAGATTTTAAGTTAAATCTGTTGAAGTTCTGATGGACAAATCAATAATCGTGATTGTAACCTCATATGTTGCTCAATAAAACAAGAAGTTTTAAATAAACTTAAGTGTTGTCATCCTATCCATTTTTAGTATATTTAACTCCAATATATAACCGGATACTTTGTAATCTAGAATTCCTTTATGCTAGAGAGAGAGAGAGAGAGAGGGCAATTTGTATCTCTGTTTGCCATTTTGTTTACCCAACACAGGGATTCCTCTCACAGCTTGGCTGTGGATAAAGATGGGATGTTATAGCACAGCTCTGTAGCTTTCAGTATTGCATGTCAAACATGGAATCTTCGTGTAAAGAAAAGTAGTACAGATATCTGTAAGAATATGTTCAATAGGTAATGTAATTTAGTGGCTACAGGTAGGAGCTGTAATAGTTCATTTAGTGGCTACAGCTAGGAGCTGTAATAAGTTTCCCAACCACCCTCCCTAGTGTTCTTATACTTGTTGGGTTTGCAGTTGCCCACCCATACTGTATATTCTATCTGTGACACTCCTCCCAGTCTAGGGTCATTAGTTCATTCAATCTAAAAGAGAACATTTGTGAAGGCCAACCCACTCAGATTCTTAACCTTGAATTAACTTCTCTTCCAGCTTTCTCCATTTCCACTTTACTGAAAAAAAATTCTAAGCTTGTTTCCCCTCTTTCCTGTAGCAAGTCTAGTCCAGATATAGATTTTCTTTATCCAGGACTGTTTGTAAGCTCCTGAGCCCCCCCCCCCCCACTTAACTAGGGTTAAACTATTCCTGGCGTTATAAAGTCTGCTCTTCAAATTTTCCCTTGCAACTAGCTAGCTTTTTAGTTTTAGCACTCAGATCTATTTCTTTGAGCTCAGCACTTGTTCAGAACTCATTGTAAGCACTAAATAAGCTACAAAATTACTACAGCACTCAACTTTCCTCACTTATCTAGAGGAAAACAGTTTTTAGTACTTAATAAATAAGCACCTATCCAGGCATGTCTAAAGGTCAGCTCCCGGTGTTTTCTCCTATCTACCTGATGAGTCTGGGCATCTTGGGGCAATGCAGCAATTGCCTCATGTACAAAGAAAACCCCCTCCTCCTACCACCCAACACTATGACCTGTGAGGGATCTATATTAGATCACCAAATGCTTAGGTAAGCGAATGGTGATTAATTGACCCCATGTAAGCGAAAGCTTACAAAACCAAACTGTCAGAACAGTGATTTTTTTCAAAGGGACAAAAAATCACTGTTCCAACAACAAAAAAAAGTAAGCACATTAAAACATGTGATTAAGGACCCCCTGACTTGGGGGGCTGTGCCCCCTATACACCGCTACTTAAATATATCAACTCTGAGACCTCACTACAGTGCCGAAGATGGCCAAGTACCGAAGCGGCCAAGTGAATTATTTCCCAGGGAAAGAATTTGCTTACATGCCACTGCAATATTTTGCAGTTTCAGTTTTGACAGTCTGACCAAAATGCATTCAAAAACATGCATCTTTGGTCTGTTGATAGGAACCCCCTGCGAGCGTTGTACTTATATAGCCAAACTGGATGCAAAGGTCTCTTCACCGAAGACTGGACTAGACAGTCAATCGGAGAAGGTAAACACTTGCAGCATACCACACTCATCACATAGTCCATCAAAACCTACACCACCAAAACACACACACACAAGTACAAAACACATGCCTACATTCATGGAGGCTCTCAATAAAAATCTGCCCAAACAACCAAGACCACCAAAGCAGAAATGCAAGCAACCTTCATCCCCCAACACAAACCAAATGACACATAGCCCACATACTTAGTGTGCCACTGAACTACAGTCCATAAGGCATAACATACCCAACACACTAGCCGTAGGTGACTCTATAGTCAGGTACACTGATGTTCCATTCTCCAGGCTGAACAAGGAGAAACTTACTGTCATCTGCCTATCATGTGCCAGGATCCACCACATAATGCATGCACTCAGGTCACTCCACAACAAGTACAAATATGACTCTGTCATTGCCCATGTTGGTGTGAATGACCTGAGATGTACCTCCCTGGACTACATGAAAAGAGACATGGAGGAGCTCTCCAATCTTGCAGCCCAGGGAAGTATGACCCTAGCCCTGAGTAGCATCCTGCCATTACCCAGAATGATACCATCGTACAAGGACATAATGATTGACTTCAACAATTGGCTAAGCTTCTGGTGTCATTCTAAGAGAATCCAGTATCTGTCTGCCTGGGATGACATGATCGACAAACCACGATGCTTTGCCAGAGATGGCCTGCACCTGTTGCCCTTGGGATTCCAGATACTGGTTAAGGCTCTTGCCACCCCTATAGTGCCTTTTTTAGGTAAGATTCAAATGACAAACTCACCACCGTAGCAGGTACAAGCAAGCAAAATCTGAGGGTAATGCTACTCAATGCTAGAAGTCTAAACCTCAAAATGCACTCACTCAAGGCACTCCTTAAAATGAAGAACATCGATATCTGTGCAGTGACAGAGACCTAGTTCAAGGCTCCAGAGTGCACCCCTGCATTACCAGGCTATAATTCATACCACACTTTTCAGCCACCTAACCTGGACTGGAGCACTAAAAGCAGAGGCGTGTCCATATTCATTAAGGATATCCACACCTCCAGGCTAGCTGCTTAGCATAATGCATCTGAGATTATCCAAGTGCAACTAACTCTGGGCAATACCACAATACAAATTGTAGCTTGCTACAGATCCCCCACCATGCCCCAGGATTCCCAGTCCTCATTTCTTGATACACTGGAAAATATTAGGGTACAATCTAACACCCTAATAATGGGCAATTTCAACTACCCCATCATTAACTGGGAAAACTACTCATGTACCAAATCTTGTGCTCACCATTTTCTGGAATTCATAAATTACAATGCCTTGGATCAACTTATCCACACCCCCACCAGGGGCAGCAATATCTTTGACCTGGTCATTACCAACATGGGCAACCGGTGTTTCACACCAGAGGTCAATTCCTCATTGGTCAGATCCGACCACAGGCAAATCATCCTAGACATCCACATCCCACCCCCCCCCCCCATTAGGGAAACCACCGTAAAAAATTTCTCCAAAGCCAACTTCATGCTTCTTAAGACAGAAGTGCTAAACTTCACAACACCCATGCTGATGGAAAATAGAGATACGACTGCTGAATCCTATATGATTGCACTTTATAAGCACTTACACGAGTGCATGGATCATGCAATCCCTAACAGAACCAATATGCTATCCTCCAAAAAATGGAAGCCATTCTGGTGGTCCCCTGCTGTAAACAATCTCTACAACAAAAGAAAGAAACTGTTGCAAAAAAGAGTAAAATACCATGATTGGAGGAACTCCATGGTCAGCCTCAGTAAGAAGCTGAGATCCCTCATATAATCCTCCAAAGCTAGTTACAAAAACAAAATTGCCACTGATTCTAAAGACAACCACAAAGCATTCTATAGCTATGTCAAGAATCTCAGTGACAACACTCAGATCTGCTCTGAGTTACAGCACAATGGCACTAAATATACAGAACCAACTGATATTGCCAACATCATGCCAGATAGGTTCAGTGCTAACTTTACCCATCTCTCATCCCCTAAAGAGCCCATCTCTATACCGGAAGAATGCAAAGTACCTGTAATCACGGTTGCACAGGTAAAAAACACACTCTCCAAAGTCAAGATCACAGCATCCATGGGACCTAACAACATCCCAGGCTGCATTCTACATGAACTACAGAATGAACTGACACACCACCTAAGTACCATGTTCAACCATAGCCTCACCTCAGGCTTTGTGCCCACTGAATGGCACACAGCAATGGTTATCCCACTCCACAAAGGGGGAGCCAGCATGGACCCACCTCATTAGCCTGACGAGCCTGGACTGCAAGTCTATGGGGCATATCATCTTGGAACCTATAAACAATGACATTGGTAATGTCCAAACTCTGGACCCTACCCAGTTCAGGTTTGTGAAAGGCAGATCATGTCTCCTAAACCTGATAGACTTCTTTGAAGAGGTCACCAAAGCTGTAGATGAGGGTAAGGTGGTTCACACAGCTTATCTGGATCTCGCCAAGGCTTTCAACACCATCCCCCACTCTGGAATTATAGACAAACTCACTAAACTAGGTATAAATCCCTATGTTAGAAGATGGGTTGCCAATTGGCTCATTGACAGAACCAACACTGTGAAAGTAGCAGACTCTAAATCCAACTTCAGACCAGTGGCAAGTGGAGTACCACAGGGTTCAGTCCTAGGTCCTCTCCTGTTTGATATCTACTTCTTTGAAGTACAGGCTAACAGAGAAGGTCTTTGGCTAACAAAGTTCGCAGATGACTGCAAACTGGGAGCCATAATCAAAACTTCTAACAATGTGGACATCCTACAAAAGGGCCTCACTGAGACAGATGCCTGGTGTCAAAGCCATGGCCTCAAGCTCAATGCCAAAAAGTGCATTCTTATCCCTTTTGTTAAAAACTCTGTACCCATGAACTACCACATAGGTGGTAGTCTGCTTAAACCAAAAGTGTGATAAAAGACCTTGGGACACAGGTGGACAGTAGTCTCTCCTTTGATAATCACATCGCCACAGTAGTCAGGAAATCCTTCTATGTGGCACACCTCATCACAAAAGTTTCTCATCCAGGAAAAAAAGAGGTCATTGTTCCCCTCTACTCATCACTGATTAGACCCATTATAGAGTACAATGCCCCTTTTGGTATGTACCTCACAAGACATCTACAACAACTGGAAAGGCCACAGAAATACCTCACAAAGAGGATTACCAACATCAAACAGATGCCCTACGCAGACCATCTCAAAAAACTCCCTCTTTACTCTGTCACATATCACCTATTCAGAAGCGATCTCTACCTAACATACAAAGCTATATCAAACCCAGAGCTGTTGTGCATGCTCCACGTAAACAATCCCAATCCCTCCGGACTACACACTATAGGGACCTAAATCTTGTCACCACAATAAAAAGAACATGCTTGTGGGATAGATTCCTGTCTCAGAGACTTCCCATACTCTGGAACAAACTACCTATCTATATCAAACAAAGCTCCTCTTTAGCACTCTTCAAGAAAAATCTTGATGATTGGATGGGAGATAGGAAATTTACCCCAGGGATCACTTCTGTGGCTCTGCTTGACATTGACCCACCCAGACTTGGACATTACACTTTGCAAGTACTCCTGGGCATGCATGATGTTAAACAAACTTTGTTGCACAGCCTTGGTCATGTGATGAATGTAATAAAAGTATAGTACTGAGGCATTCAATAAAAATAAGCTAATTATCATAATGACTTTGCTAAGAGCCTTGAAAATTTACAATAAAAAAATCCATGGTCATTTCTTTGCCCAACATATTACAGGATTTGCTACCAAGTAAACAGATAATACAGAAAACACATATATGTTTTCATTAATCAGTGTTACACTTGAGGTAAGTGACTGAAGAGTAAAACCTGCATGCTTTAGTCACTGCTTTGTAGTTATGCTGCATGCATATGTCGTTCAGTAACCTGCATGAAACTATTTTGTGGAAAGGGGGTACTTTGTGGGTTTAGCTGAAAACAGGTAAATTCTTTCTGGAGAGATAAAACGTGGACAGGAATTTGTTACATGGTGTTACATTTTTTGTGTTTTGAAATGTACAAATTTAGGTGATAAATGGGAAGGTTTCATATGTGTTTTACTAAGTGGTATGTGTAGCCCTTGTTTTAGGCTGAGAACTCTGTGTGAGTGTGTGTGTGTGTGTGTGTGTGTGTGTGTGTGTGTGTGTGTGTGTGTGTGTGTGTGTGTGTGTGTGTGTGTGTGTGTCACACTTGCTAGACATATCCTTTAGTTTTAGTTGTTAAATTCTGTAATTTAATAGTATGTTACTGATATATGCTGCCATATATTCTGTTGTTTACTTGGAGATGGTTATAACTGTCCAACTGACATTACTCATTTTGAGGCATCTGAACAGCATAGGTTTATATATTGAGGGGACAGTCACACAGCAAATGTATTTTTTTTTTATTGTGGGAGGGCAGGACTTATAATCTGCATCTGTTAAGGGCATCATAGCACTGAAACTTATAGGTCATATGCCTCCATTTGTTGTGTACATGTACCCTTTAGAAACACTTCCTAAAAATGACTGTTGTTTAAGGGAAGACTGTGCATGCTTACATAGATGATGGAAGAAAGGGAGCCTAAAGATTCCCAAATGAGGAGGTTTGCTGGCCTGGTAATACTCCACAGGGGTTAGTAGCAAACAAAAATGTCTTGTCTGCTTCAGGGCGTACTGTAGGAGAGGATGTTTATAACACCTCTGTAGCATTCATGGGATGCCTCTTATTACGTCTATACCATGATTCCATAGTTCTGGATTTTCTGTGTGTGTGGGGGGGAAGCTTTATAAAAATAATACTAGAGGTATGCACTAACATCTTGAGGGGCACCTTGACTCAGGTCTTGGCTTACTGTCAGGCTAGACACACACACACACACACACACACACACACACACACACACACACACACACACACACAAAGACGATGATGTCAGGGATCATTTAACAGTTGAGTTTAGAGTGGGAGTGGGCATACTGTAGCTGTACATAGCAATCTTTTGTGCTGCTGGTCCTGTAACACTACTGTAGTTCAGGAGACTGACAAAGTGCATTAAATATCTCTTGTACCCATCCACTACTTGGGTAAGGGAAGTATGTGTGCTGCAGTGGTCCAATATACAGAATATGTGACCTGATCCATATATCCTTGTATTTTTGCAAATGGTTTCCTTTGCTTAGGAAAATATTGCCTCATGTTCAGTGTCAATGCAACACCTAGTACCATTGAGTACTGACTACCACCAATAGGCTGGCAACCATATAGGGGGCATGTGCCACATTATGGGTGACATATAACCTGGGCCATGTGACCATTCTGCTTGTTCATTTGTTGCTGAGATGTTGATATAATGTATATTACAAGCCCCCATGTAACATGTATACATATTTATGTTTGTAGATAGACACAATTAATGCACAGAGAAAGAAGAAAGTGAAGTTTTCACAGGAAAAGAATAACATCCTGCTACAGGGCCTCAGTGAACATGCTCATCAATCATCATCATCATCAACTCCCTTTTTCCTATTTTCTACATGGAGTTGGGGTGTCTTGTTAACGTTTGCCATCTCTCTCAGTTCAATGTCACACTCCTGCCTTCTTTAGCACTCATCCCTCACTGTCACAGATCTTCTCTCACACAATCTATCCACCTCTTTGCTGGACACCCTCATTTTCTCTTGTCTTCTTCCTGTCTTTCCCAAAATCTTTATTACCAGATTGTCCTCTGCTTTTGTGCACATGTGCCTGAACTACTATAATCTGTATCTTTAGTCTTTGATCTTTTCAGCAGTATTTGATACACTTTGGCTTCTGCTCTTATGTCCTCATTTCTTCGTCTGTCCCACAGTCATAGTTTCATAGTTTCATAGTATAGTACTAGGCTATCTGCCCTGGGGCATTTGTAAGCCTAGCCATAGTGATGTGGCTTTTGCCACCCCATGAAATGGTACAAAAATGTACAAAATAAATCTAGAATACTGTGCCTCTGTCTAGTAGTGACACAGTGAAGGTCCCCTTATATAATAGAATTAGTTTACTGTGCCCCTGTCTAGCAGTGACACAGATGTGACCCCTGGGGTAAACTTACGATCTCCCATCCACTCATCAAGATTTCTCTTGAAGAGAGTCAGTGAGGGCTCTGCCTAATATGAACTGGGATCCTGTTCCAAAGCATGGGAAGCCTCTGGGTTATGAATCTATCCCTCCAGCATGTCCTATTCATACTTGTGCCGAGGTTTAAGTCTTTAGCTCTCGTGGTCCTGATGGATTTGGACTTTTTGAGGTGGAGCATGTCCATCAGATCCTGATTGGACATGGCCTTGTACGTCAGGCAGAGATCACCTCTGAGCAGGTGGTATGCTACTGAATAGAGCTGAAGTTTCTTTAGTCTGGCAGAATAAGACATATGTTGGAGACCCTTGATCCTTTTGGTGAGGTACTTTTGTGGTCTCTCCAGCTGTTGCAAGTGCCAGGTGAGGTACATACCAAATGGGGCATTGTACTCAATCATGGGTCTGATGAGGGAAGAATATAGGGGTACAATGACATCCTTGGATCTGGATGTGAAACCCTTCATGATGAGGTGTGCAAGGTAGAATGTTTTTCTAACCACTTTGGCAACGTGGGTGTCAAATGAGAGGTCACTGTCTACTTGGGTCCCTAGGTCTCTGATTACTTTTTCCGTACTCAGTGGGTTGCTGTCTATGTGATAATTTGTGGGTACTTTGTTATTTCCAAAAGGGATACCTATACATTTTTTGGCATTTAGTTTAAGGCCGTGACTACGGCACCAGTTGTCCGTTTCAGTGAGGCCTTTTTGTAGGATGTGTGTATCTGCTGGTGTATCGACTATGGCACCTAGTTTGCAGTCATCTGCGAACTTTGTCAGCCACAGCCCTCCCATGTTTGCTTTAACATCTGAGAAATAAATGCCGAACAAGAGGGGTCCCAGGACAGATCCCTGTGGGATACCACTGAGTACGGAAAAAGTAATCAGAGACCTGGCTTTGAGTCTGACATTGCTCCAGTGATTTTAACTTTATGGGTTCTGTCCTTTAGCCAGTTTGCAACCCATCTAGTGACATAAGGGTTTACTTTTAAGCTGTTTAGCTTATCTATGATGCCTGAGTGGGGTATTGTGTCGAAGGCCTTAGCCAAGTCCAGGTATGCTATATGGACTGCTTTGCCCTCATCAATGGCTCTAGTGACTGTTTCGAAAAAGTCAACCAGGTTTAAAAGGCAGGATCTGCCCTTTACAAAGCCGAACTGGGTGGGGTCAAGCATCTGTAGTTCCCCTATGTCTCCATTTATGAGTTCCATAATGATTCTTTCCATAGCTTTGCAGACCAGGCTAGTCAAGCTTATGGGGCGGTAGTTTCCTGGGTCTGTAGAGGCACTCCCTTGTGGAGTGGGACCACTGTTGCTGTACGCCAGTGTTCAGGTACATATCCCGAAGTAAGGCTAAGGTTAAATAGCATATTTATGTGTGGGTTTAGCTCCTCTTGGAGTTCACGTAACACGCACCCTGGGATACCGTCAGGTCCCATTGATGCTGTGTTTTTTGCTTTGTTTAGGGTGGTTCTCCCTTGGACATCTGAAATGACAGGGAGATTACATTCAGCTGGGATAAGTATTTCTTCTTTTGGGGGTGAAGGAGGCGAGAAATTTGCACTGAACCTGTCAGCCAGAATGTTAGCAATATCTGTGGGTTCAGTGTACTTTTTGTTGTTGCGAACCAACTCTGAGCATATCTGAGGGTTTCCGCCCAGGTTTCTAACATAGCAGAAGAAGGCTTTGTGGTTATCTTTAGTGTCCTTAGCGATTTTTCTCTCAAAGTTTGCCTTGGATGTTTTTATGAGAGAACGTAGTTTTCTGCTAATGTTGATCAGAGATGTCTTCCCTTCATGGGATTTCGCTCTGACTTGCAGTAGCTTCCTTCTTTTGTAATACAATTTGTTTATGGCTGAGGTCCACCAGACAGGACGATTACATTTGGTGGAGAGGGACTTGGATTTGTTTGGGATTGCATGATCCATGCATTCTTGGAGATGTCCATAGAAAGCATTTGTGAAGGATTCGGCATTGTGGGATGTGGTATCCACTGGCACAGTGGGCTTAAAGGATACCATCTCAGTCTTCAGAAGAGTGAAGTCTGCTTTTGAGAAGTTTTTCACTGTGGTCTTTTGTGCTGGGGGTGGAGGTGGGATATGTATATCCAGGGTGATTAGTTTGTGGTCAGATCTCACTAGTGAGGGGTATACTTCCGGTGTGGAGCATTTTGTCCCCATGTTTGTGATGATCAGGTCTAGTATATTATCTCCCCTACAGGGAGATGTGACTAGTTGTTCCAGTGCATTTGAATTTATGAATTCCAGGAACCTTTGGGCTAGGGTATTAGGGCTAGAATAATGTACCCAATCTATGTTTGGGTAGTTGAAGTCTCCAAGTATGATGGTATTTTGTGATACATTCATATCCTCCAATGTCTTCAGGAAGGCTGAGTGGGGTTCTTGAGATTGGGAGGGTGGTCTGTAACATGCTACCAGTTGTATAGCAGTTTTGCCTATGGTTAGTTGCACCTGTATGGTCTCTGATGCTTCATGTGTTGCTACTAACCTGGAGGTGTGGGTGTCCTTTATGAATATGGACACTCCCCTCCCTTTGTGGTTCGGCCCGGGTTTTGGGGCCGAAAAGCATGATACGAGGTATAGCCTGGTAGCGCTGGGGTGCTCTCAGGAGCCTTGAGCCAGGTTTCAGTTACTGCACAGACGTCGATGTTCTCCATGCTGAGGAGTGCATCAAGTGCCTGCATCTTGAGATTTAGACTTCTGGCGTTGAGCAGCATTACCGTTAGTTTTTTTCCATTTTTGTTTTCTAAGGAGGTGGGTTTGTCTTTTGAGCCTTGCCTAAAAAAGGCACTATGGGGGTTGAAAGAGCCTTAGCCAATATCCGGAAGCCCAGTGGTGACAGGTGTAAGCCATCCCTTGCGAAGCAGCGTGGCTTGTCCAACATATCATCCCAGGCAGACAGACATTGGATCCCCTTAGAATGACACCAGTACTTGAGCCAATTGTTAAAGCTGATCATCTTGTCTTTGTATTGTGGTATCATTCTTAGTGAGGACAAGATGCTGCTCAGGGTCAGGGTCATACCAGCCTGGGCTACATAATCGGAGAGCTCCTCTATGTCTCTTTTCATGTAGTCCAGGGAGGTACGTCTCAGGTCATTCACACCAGCATGGACAACGACGGAGTCATATTTGTACTTGCTTTGGAGTGACCCGAGTGCGTGTGTTATGTGGCGGATCCTAGCTTCTGATAGACAGCTCACAGTCACCTTCTCCTTGTTCAGCCTGGTCAGTGGGACATCAGTGTGTCTGACTATGGAGTGACCTATTACTAGTGTATCAGGCAAGGTATTTGGCCTTAAGGGCTGCGATTGGTTGACACACTGATTTATTGAAGTATGTGTTGCATGTGTTTTGTTTTGAGGTGGTGGATTTTTGGATGTCTGCTTTGGGAGCCTCTGTTGTTTTGGTAAGTTTCTTATTAGAGCCTCCGAGTATGTCTTTGTGTTTTTATGTGTTTGGTTTGCAGTTGTGGTAGATCTATGTGGGACTGAGATTGTTGTGTGTGTGGTTGCCATCTCCTCCTGTCTGGTCATGCCAGTCCTGAGTTGAGAGAGTTCAGCCTCCAGTTTGGCTATATAGTTGCATCTCTCGCATGTATTTATGTTTGTTGGGAGGAGGAGAGGGTTGTCTGTGTACATGAGACAATTGTCTCAAGATGCCCAGATTGACCAGCTGAACTGGAGATGACGCCAGTAATCTACCACTCAACATGCTAGAACAGTATAAGGGAGTGGTATACCTTTAAGGGAAGTGGGTATTCACAGGGGTGGTAAGTAGATGTAGTGCTTTACTTAGTACGAGAGTGCTTACTTAGTAGAGATGTATTGAGAACAAGTGCTAGGCTTATAATACAGTGAGTAGTCTGGTTATACTAAGAGTAGAGTTTCCTTAAGGGAAAATTTGAAGAACAGACTTGGCGGAGCCAGAAAAAGTTTAACCTTGTTTAACCGGCGCTGCGCTATACGCACAACCACGCAAAGCCGTGCAAACGCGGATTTTAAACAGTGAACTACAAAAGAGCTGGAAATGGTCCCAAACAACCAATTACTACAGCTTCTTGTGCTGAGGTCACTTCCCCCAAGGACAGGTAGGCTGCTCAAGGCTCCCCACTCCCACTGGTGAGCAAAGAAACTTCCTTCTATCCAAGTAAGGTAATGGACAACACAGGAACTACACGACAGCCCAGAATACAGCAATGCCTGTAAACTGGTCTAAACTAGTCGAGGAAAGCAGGAAAACAAGGATTATTTTTTTGTTTTTTTGTTTTTTTGGTAGAAACACACAGAAAATGCAGAAACAGTGATAAATTAGTTACACAGGCTAGCACACTTTAGTGGGCAGCCTCCACAGTTAAATTAAACAAACAAACAAGCTAACTTTCGATCAAATTCAACTAAAATGTAACTTTAAGTGCAGATTTTAAAATAATGCAGCAATCAGTTAGAAAACAGTTCAGGCCTGTTCAAGGTAAGCTACAGAAGCTATTTCAAGTGAATAAAAAGCAAAGATACTTAAATCCAGAAGGTAGTCACTTTTCTGAGTTCCCTGTTGCGGCATCCTAACACCCATCTCAGGCACTTCATTTACTTTATCTCTAGCTTCCTCAACTGCTCTGCCTTTATTGCCCAGGTTTCTTTACCTTACAGTAGGACTGGTCCAACCACTGTTTGGTACACCTTACTTTTCAAGTTCTTTGGCATTCTTCTATCATACACTGTACCTGACAATCTATGCTAGATGACTGCAGCCCCTCTGATTCTATATTTGATCTCTTCATTTCGACTTCCCTTCTCCTCAACCACCCCTACCAGATACTTGAAGCTGGTAATTTGTACTACTATCTTCCCTTCTATCTCAATTTTCAGCTTCTTCTGATTTCTCCCATTTATTGCACTCAGATTTATCCCATATGTCTTCATTTTTTTGCATTCCATTCCCTTATTCTTTGCTGAAGTTCTTGTATAGAGTCTGCCAACAATGCCACATTATCTGTGTACAGCAACTTTGTTGATCTGTCCCCTCTGACCTTTTTGCTAATGTAGTCCATCACCAGTGTAATGAAGGGAGAGACTGCCAGCACAGCTATCTGGAATTTTGTAAATAATTATATGTCATTTGTGAATATCAACATGATTTATATAAGTTGCTTGTTTTGCAACTGTATTAGAACTATATGCCATGTATATCACACTGGTTTGTACAGACATATGTTAAAAATGTATTTTATAAAGTGTTTGTGTTTGAAATGCATCCACAGTGTGCCCTGCTGGACGAGAACAGAAATTTACATGCACTATTGTCACTGTATAAATGTATGTATTTTAACAGTGGAAACTGGAATTCATGAGGTTAACTTCAGTCCAGCAAATTTTAGGAAAATAGCTGAAATTAAATTACTTTATAGGCTACACAATAATAGATGGCATCTTTCAATTTTCATTACAACTACAGACACAGACACAGAGTCTATACTGAGAAGCTTTCTGTATTGTTTTTGAAGAGAACTAACTACTACTTCTGAAAGCATGAAGGAATGTAATTGTTTTATGACTTCCAGCATCTGCCAAAGATCTGAGGTGCATGTATTTTTACAGGTAAATGCTAAATACTGCCAGCTTCCAGTGGTGTGGGTTTCACCTGAGAACTAGAGTCAGGTGACAAGAAATGATGTCATTCTCTAAGCTATCCTGGCAGTAATATTTGAGATATTAATTTGAGAAGTTTCTTGTTGAGACAGATCATCCACCACGTCTGCCTTGCTCTAATGAAGTAAGTTTCTAGAATATAGCAATTCTCTTAGATACAGTCAGGAATATAGTAAAGCGTACTTTAGTTGTTTCTTCTTTCTTTCTTTATCTGAGACTGTCCTGCAATGTTGTTTTAAATATTCCCTGTGGTTTTGAACTCTGATGTACGGTGAATGTATATTTAGTATTGCCTTGTTCTTTCATTATTTATTATTAAATATATTTAAACCTTTCATTGTGGCTGATCTGTGTAGAGATATTTAAGTTTTGAGTGTACTTGCATATTTATTGGTGACATTGTGTGGGTCACTCCTAATAGCCTTGCTCTTGGTCAAACTACCATTTGTGTTAACATTAATATTACACAGTAAGATTGAACACCCTTTGTTAAGGGCCGTAAAGTAACTGATAAGGAGTGACTGGTTGCAATAATAACTACCTTATAGTCTGGGCAGAAGGGGGAATAGTGTGTGTGTGTGTGTGTGTGTGTGTGTGTGTGTGTGTGTGTGTGTGTGTAAATCAAACCTCAAAGAGTGTGTGTGTCAACTACTTGGGCAAGGACACAAAGCACTGGTTGGACAGAGAGGTTGCTGGTGGTCTTGGCTTGGTCAGTCAGCTGAGATCTAAATGCTATAGCTGTGTCAGTGGGGAGTCTTTTTGTGGATCTGGAGAAAGAGGGAGAAATAAGCCCTAGACTCTGTGTGCTCTTAAGGGAAATTGCACTTGATGCAGAGAGCTGTATCCGCAAATATTGTGTGTGTACCTGCCATCCTCCAAGTGTACATCCCCCATGGTGAGTATTGAAGCTCCTTGATTACTTGTTGGCAGTAGTGGGTTGTCATAACCAGTATGAACAGCAGTAGACTCAGAGCTGATGAACAGCAGAGGACTCAGAGCTGAACCTGATACACAGCCACCACCACTGGGAACCCCTCTATGAGACAGAACACTGTTCTTACTTGAATCATTGGGCCCTTGCACATAGCTTGCAGTAGTTCTACCAATGTTTCTGGGTCTTTAAATGACCATAAGACTGCCCAAATGCTTTCTTGGGACCTTGTCATTTGCTTTCATGTGGTCAGCAGATTGACCAGAATATTTGATGAAATCAAGTCCTTTTGAAGGTGTCTCTGGTAGGACCTTGTAGAGCAAGTAAATGCAGCCAATGATCAAACTATACCATTCCTAAGTTTGCAGAAGGGTCAGTGATATGATTGAACATGCACACAACAAGTTAACATGCAATGAAAGGCCACAGGCGGGGGTTCACTGATACAGTCACCATTAACTAACACAGAGGAATTTTTGGCATTTCTGTCTGGGGTTCAGTCATCTCACAATTCCACAGTGGTAGCAGAAATGCATGGTACACCTCACATATCGGTTGGCAATGCCCCTATTGAGTACATCCTAATATATGGAATAATGTATACTACCAGCCTTGCTCAGAGCTATACAAGAAACAAGCATGACTTTTTTCTTGTTACACGTACATCAGGACTACAGCTACAGCATCCTTCTGCTCAACATATGATAATTTTAGATTCTCAATTGCACTCTGTTATAGAAGTTTACCTACACTTGGCTGTATGTGTTGGTGAAAGGTGCATTTGTATACTTGGGTATGCTCATGTCTTTTCACAGATGCAGCATTGTCAGGTTACTTAACCATAGCTATAGACATGCCTTATTTGAGGACCAATCTGGGTCCAGTGGTGATGCAAGGCAAATCTCAGCATTGTTGGGTGCCACAGTGGTGGTTATAGACCTGAGTAATGTGATGTTTATATTCTCTCCCCTTTCCAAAGACACAGCTCCTGGGCATTTGCAACCCACCTCTCAGTTCCAAGATACCACAGTAGATAACACGTCAGCACATGGTGCATCCTTGTTATGCAGTGGCAAGTCCTCCTTGGTTGCTGCCAACCCTACTAAGCATGGTAAGGGCAGCAGGTGTCAGTTTACTGATGGCCAGCAACACCTTGGGTACCATGTCTTTCCTAATATGAACATCTATATGGCAATTGCTCAACATTTATGCAGGGCCATTGTAAAGGGACAGACAGAAAGCAATACAGTTGTAGCAGAGCTAATCAAAGCGATACATGGTCTGAATGACAACATTTTGGATGGCCCCTTTAATTTTTGTAACATAAAGAAAAGCTACTGTAGGCAGTCAATATCTGGGAGGGTATCTCCTTTTCTGTATTATAAAAGAAATCCAGTGCAGGGAGTCAATAAGCTGCAAATGTTCCATCATGGCCATTCTGAGCTTCATGACTGGTCCTCTACCACATCATGTGGAAAAGCCCATTATAGAAGGATGATAGCACAGTTTGGAAAGTACAACATCATTCACATCTCTTTCCACTGTTTGTGGCACTGCAGGATACAGTAGATGCACCCAAAGCACATTGTGCCTTTCCTACGTGTGGAGCACTGCAATCTCAGTGCATGCTGTGGTAATGTATGTAACTTTCATCAGTGAAGGTGTCCCCGTGGATGAGGACAAACTTTATTGTCATACATATCTCCTACAGGTGCCCTGGAGCTGTCCATCAAACCCCAGCACCATGCTGCATCTGTGCCCACACACACCCACATATGCTCATTAGCATCATCCACTTCTGCTCAGTTACACCACAGTGGAGACATCATCTCCTACCTGACAAGTTTTCCTGGCTCCCCACCCTTACTTGTCTATGAGACGCATAGTCAAAGACAGCATTAGCCTGCCTTCCACCCCCATGCCCACTCTGCCCATTGTTGACACCTGTCACTGTGACCCTCCACATCTGTGCAAATGATGTCAACTGTTCCCTGCCCTCATTACCCTGCTAGCTCACCATTTTCCATTTGATGCACAGTGTGGCCAGTTCCTCTCCATGCAAGTTATAGGATAACCTGATTTTATTGTTGTATATACCATTGTTACTGTTGTATGCTATGGACCATACATTTCAGTTAAACAATGCCACTTAGCTAGTACCATTGCATACTTCTTGTCTCTGCCTTGGATGTTCCTACCCTGTTACCTGACTCCTCTAAAGGCTCTTCTTTAGGCACCTCCTCTGCTGCTGGCTCCAAAATATTCCTGCTGTATCTGTGTGCATGTCAACATGTTATCAAATAGTGAACACACTGCAAATAATTTACTGCATGTACTGCTGGACAGAACCACCATAGACATCTAGACAGGAGAAGTGTATCTGAAGCAATGGAGTACATGTCCAACAATGGTTCAGGTCTGAAACAAGATAGTGTTGTATGCATTTCTGCCATTGTCTGAGAGTTTCTTATTAGTGATATTAACCACAGCTCTGTGACATATCAAGCATTGCCAATAAAATGGCCCTGATTCAAATCATCCTCCACAAACTGCTGATACATATCACACATGTGCCAGATGTGGGAATCGTGGGCACTACCTGGGTGACATACATAAAACATTCTATATTATGTCATCTGCATTGCAGACCATCTGTCAGGTGATGAAATGGAATCCCTTACAGTTGATATACCACTGACCCAGTTCTGCAGGCATGCCTTTACTGCAATGTGTGTGCATTCAATAGTTTCCAATACTTCAAATATATGTGATTTTTCGTTAAATGTCCACATTGTGCTGCTTGTCTCTTCTGTAATATGAGAGAGCCACATACTGTATGCTCCTCCTCATGCTGTAGCATGGCCTTGAGAAACTGGTAAAGTATCCTTGTGGCAGGTACCTGGAATAAAGCCACTTGTCCCATGTTGATCACTGGAATATTCCTGCATCCAAAATTCCCAAAGCTACACATACTCCAGTGTGCACACAGATTGATTCTCCACTCATCCCTCAAACCTACATGTGCCTCTGTCTACTGGGTACTGGTACTGGAGGACATGGAATGCTAATCGTAGATAGGTGACTCAGGGCCTGTGTGTAACACCATTGCTACCATCTGTGAGAACAGCAACTTGCATATATGGATCTTGTAAAGTGGTGGCTACCCAGTATGTATTTTCATGATGTCTCTTGCATAATTCCAGGATTCTACTGTGGTCAGTAACTATGGCAGTTGTTTCTTCTCATTAAAATTATCCATTTCTGAATTTTAGCACAATATTTTTACCTTCATTTGCATTTGCCATGACTCCCATTTTTATAATGTTGACCACTTCCATGCCATTATATGTATTCATTTGCATAGCATGCAGCCTGTGCATCTGAATCTCCCCTTTCCCTTCATATGGACACTCATCATATTAATTCACCTATAATGATTTGTTAATTGTTTCTATATCCTAGAAATTATCACACACAACACTTAAAGGATAGTTTATAACGCATGTGCAGTTATCAAAGATTTCATGAGGACAACTTGAGAAGAACATGTTGGGTAAGACTGAACATTTAGGTGTTCTATTGCCTGAACATACATGTAGACAACATCAAAATATTAGAAATTAAACAATGATCAC
Organism: Protopterus annectens; assembly: GCF_019279795.1. Taxonomy (NCBI): domain Eukaryota; kingdom Metazoa; phylum Chordata; order Ceratodontiformes; family Protopteridae; genus Protopterus; species Protopterus annectens. Next base: position 1,692,130,514 of record NC_056726.1, read on the forward strand.
GTTGTAGATGTTAACAGTTGTAGTGGCTACTGGAGATGAAACAGCAAGTATAGCTTCGCATTTGAAAAACTATTTTATTTCCAAAAAAAATGAACCATAAACAAAAGGTCAAGTGCTTTCATCCCTTACATACTGGGACTTTTAGTAAAACATGTGCCCCTATGACAATAATGGCACTTTTCCCCAATCTACTTAATGGACAAACATTCATTTTCAATGCTGTATTAGTTATACCCTTCAGAAGCTATTTTTATGTTGGAAACATATAATGATGTCTGCTATTCTCTACTTCTATTTCCTAGAGTTGCCCCTAAACTAGAATTTGAAACTATCAACATTTAGGAAAAATAGTTTGCAGCTATCATACGTGCTCAGTGAAGTATGTGAGATATATACTGCTTCATCTTCCCTCTTTGTATTCAGTGTCTATACACTGCCGTTACTTATTTTCTTTAGTAATACTACCAAGAAGATTGCAATCCTTGCAAAACTCATGAACATTTTTAATGACATTGATCAGGTTGAGGATGCGAATAGCTTTGTAGTAGGTGGTAGATTAGTGAACCTGCGTAACAGCAAGGAAATACAGAATCTGATGGCAGATAAAAAATGTTGGGTCCACTGAGTCCTTTTCACTTCTGGTTTAATAAGCTGCATAACCAGAAGATAGCCCTATGTATATACCATGCATTAAATGTTTTACTATTTTAGATTGTACCGCTTGTAAATGTAGTTATTCTCAGTCGTGCACCACTCATTCTGAGGTTTAATGCTTCATCAGGTCTCCTCTTATTTTTCCATCATGTAACTAAATATTTTGTCCTCTTGCTTTCATATATATTCCTTTATAATGCTGTTTTTACTTGTTCTGTAATGAAAAACCTAAGGTATGTGAACATTTGTGTCATATCTCTTCTGTGTTTTGTTTCCATCAGGGTCAAACTTCTACTGTATGTTAAAATATTGCAGTTCTTATTTGTGCAGGTTTTCTAGTGGCCCATCCACCAGATTTATTGTATCACTATAAACATTTTATAACATATCTATGCCTTTTAGTCTTCAAGCAGCAATTCTTGCTGATTTCTTATGTTATTTGATTAGTTTCATGTCACCTTCTGTGATTATGCTTTAGATGTCCTTCATGGTTCACTGTTGCAGTCATCACTGTAGGGTTCTTCCTGCCAGCAGCAGCCCCCGATCGGCCAGAATCCCAAAGTCTGGATCGGGCGCCAGCTGAGGTCGCATTTATCCTGATGTCAATGCGCCGGAAGGTATAAAGACCTCAGCTGACTCCATTTCCCCAGTCTTTCTTGCCGCGCGGTGCCCTTTGCAGTTCACTGATGCCCATCAGCCTGTTCCTGTTTGTTTTTGGATCTAATCCCAGGATTTCCATTGGGGAGGTCTTTTTCTTGCTCCAGTCAGATGCCATAAAAAGTTAATAATTGTATTTCTTGGGGGAAGCAAATACCTCATAGGGATTTTCACTCTTACTGTATTCCCTGCCTGGGTCCGGACCACGATGTTGCTAATTGTGTGTTTTGTGCTAGATTTAATCAGCGTACTATTAGGCGTAGATATAACTTTGCCTTTTACTATTTTGGAAAAAGGTTTAATTATAACATGTCTTCAGATTCTTTTCCGGCTTCTGGGGTGTGTAAGAGGCGCAGGGATGCAAACAGGCCTCCGAGGTCCACAGCAAAGAATGTTACTCAATTATTGCCAGTTGCTAGTTCATCGGTCATCAGTGAGGTGCCTTTGCAGCCCCTGTTGTCTGCCTCTTTTGAACCAATTACCTGTACCAACTCCGGTGTGGAGCTGATGGGGTCTTCAGAATTGCTAGGGACTGGACCTTCGGATACTGCTCCCTCAGTTGGGTCCGGAGTCAGTAGGCAGGTACCGGCTTCTGAGGGAGTGATCAGGCCTTCCAAGCTTCCTGTAAATGTGGATTCGGGTTTACATGCTAAGTCAAAGTCTAAGGCTCCAGCTAAAGTGAAGTGGCTAGCACAGGCACCTTTTGATCAGGGTCCTAGGCCTCAGAGGCAGATGCTTAGAATGGCTGAAGATCTCTTAACTATGATCAGGGGTTCTCATCCTCCTCCTGACAAGAAGCCTAGATTACAGCCCGATTATGATTATTCAGACCAAATTTCTGTTTCTTCTGCTTCTTCCCTTGAGCAGGATTATTCTTTTCCTCTTTATGAGGATTCTGATGCTGAAGATTCCTTTCCTTCCACCTCTCCTCCTGAGGATTATTCTTTTGGTGAAACTTTGCATGATATGAGAGTGCATTTTAACTGGGAAAGGCAGGAATTCTCAAAACAAAGAAAAGGCTTAGGGATTTTCTTCTACTCCCACAGCATAAGCCTCTGGCTATTCCCCCTGTATTAGACGTTGTTGATGATGTGTTTTCGGAAGCTTCTCTCTCTCCTGATCCTTTTTCCCCCTACTCCAGCCAAACCGGATAGGTATTATAGGGTTCCAGATTCTCATAAATTTCTTTTTAAAAATCTTTCGCCTGATCCGGTAACAATTTCTCAGGGTCCTAAGGGTGTTAAAGCGGCCTCTGCTAAAAATCCTATTCCCTTTGACCGAAAGTCCAGGGCTTTGGAGAGATGGGGTAAAAAGTTTTATACTTCTGCTACATTGTCTATTAGGGCTTTGAACTGTCAATTTCATATGCTGAAGTATCAGCAATACCTTTTGTCTGTATTTCAACAAAAGATGTCAGCTGTGTCTATTGGTGCAGATTATCAGGAGTTACAGGATTTATTGCATGCTATTGAACAAGTGGGTAAACATACCCTGCATTGTGGTTTTGATTCTTTGGAAGCTTCTTGTAGGGCTGCAACAACTGGTGCTGTTATTAGAAGACATGCTTGGTTAAGGGATCAAAGCTTGCCGGATCAGATTAAAGCCAAACTTTTGGATGCCCTTTGCAGTACAATGTTCTGTTTGGGTCCAAAGCTCAAGAGGTATTGAAGAAAATGGAACACAAAGCCAAATCTATGCAAACGGTTAAGGATTTTCTACAGGTGCAACCTCCTAGATTTAGCAGACACTGTCCAACTAAACCTTGGTCCTTTCCGGGCTCGGACAGGTCTCAGAGAGGCAGATTCAGGCATTCCAGAGGTAGGGGACAGTCACAGTCCCATTTTAGGAATAGGCAGTGTAGTGCCCCCTCTCCCAAGGGACGTGAAGATAAGTCTCAACCCTACCGAAAACAGTCTTTATGACTCTCCCTTTCTGGTTCCAGGGGCTCCTCTCCTGGAAGCTCCATTGGGGGGAAGGATTTCTCTTTTTTATCAAAATTGGAACCACATAACCCGGGACAAATGGGTTCTGGACATAGTCTCAAGAGGTTACAGATTTAATTTCCACACTTTGCCAAAACTGAATGGTTGGCCAGACCTGCCAAATCATCAGTAGGCAGAGGCACAATGGCAGGTTCAGTCCCTTCTGGCTATGAGGGCCATAGAATTGGTGCCAAATTTAGAAATAGGGCAAGGTTTTTATTCCAGACTTTTCCTGGTTCCCAGGAAGGAAAATTTGTGGAGACCAATCCTGGACCTCTCTGTACTAAACACCTTCCTAGATATACCAAAATTCAAGATGCTCACTCTGCAGCAGCTGCTGCCTATGTTGGGCAAGAACGCTTGGATGGTGACTTTGGACTTAAAAAGACACTTACCTGCATATTCCTATAAGGCAAGAGTGCAGAAGGTATCTGCGTTTCAAAGCGGGCTCGAAACATTACCAGTTTTCTGTGCTGCCCTTTGGCTTATCTACTGCGCTCAGAGTCTTTACAAAGTGCCTGGCACCAGTAATGGTATTTTGTAGACAGAAGGGGATTCAAATTTACCCTTATCTGGACGTCTGTCTTCTTCAAGCAGACAACAAAGACACTCTACTTCAGCATCTAGCCTTTGTGCAGCATCTTCTTCAGTGTCTCAGTTTCACAGTGAATCTAAAGAAATCAAACCTGGTACCCACACAACAGATTACTTTCCTGGGTGCTCTTCTGAGTACTTCAACCCAGATGGTTTCCTTGACACCAGACAGAAAAGTGCAACTGGCTTCTTTTTTCCGACACCTGGCTTCAATGAAACAGCTGACTTCAAGAAAAATTCTGCAGGCTTTGGGTTACATGGCCTCCTGCATTCTGCTAATACCATATGCAAGGCTGCATATGAGGAAACTGCAGTGGTACCTCAAGAGTGTCTGGTCTCAGCATTACCACAGTTTGGAAACAGTGGTCACGATTTTGCCTTGTTTCCAGCGAGAGTTTCTTTGGTGGGCCGAAGCCTTTCTACAGAACAAGGGGAAGCCTTTTTATCCTTCGCCAATCAACCATGTTCTGACAACGTATGCTTCAGGTTATGCATGGGGAGCCCACATGCACGGGAGATGTCTTCAGGGTGTTTGGATGAAGGAGCAAACGCACCTGCACATAAATTTAAAGGAGATGCTAGCTGTACAGAATGCCCTGATAGCCTTCAGGGACCTTCTTCTACCAGGACAATTGTTGATACGGACAGACATCAACAAGCAGGGGGGGCTCTCACTCTTACCCCCTGTGCAGATTAGCCATGAATCTCTGGTACACTGCTCTGACCTGCAGTGTCGACTTACATGTGCAATTCCTGCCAGGGAAAGACAACACTCTGGCAGATGCATTGAGCAGACGCATTTCAGATCCACACGAATGGATGTTGGATGTTCGGATATTCCGGATGATTATAAAGGCTTGGGGATGTGCGGGCATAGATCTCTTTGCATCCCCTCAGAATCATCAACTTCCAACATTCTGCACAAGGACCTACCACACACTAGCATGGAAAGTGGATGCCCACTCATTCAGTTGGAAACACCTCTCAGTATATGCTTTTCCTGCCTTTCCTCTTCTACCTCAGGTACTTCTGAAGATAAAACAGGACAGACCACACATGATTCTACTGGCACCCAATTGGCCTCAGCAATTCTGGTATTCCACTCTGATGAACTTGGTTCAGGAACCTCCCTGGATTCTGCTTCAAATCCCTCATCTACTGTCTCAACGGGATGGCTGGGTACTGCACAGTCATGTCAAGACTCTGCATCTAGCTACCTGGTGGATCCAGGGTCTGTAAACACTTCTGCCCTTTCCAAACAGGTATTGGATGTAATCCTTGAAGCTAGATGGCCCAGAACTAGAAAATCTTATGTGGGAAAATGGAAAAGATTTTGCTCCTGGAGTCAAGTCCAGGGTGGTGATTCTTCTGTTCCGAACATTCCTCTGATTTTACAGTATCTGACAGAGTGAATACATACGGGCCTATCTTTTTCGTCTGTTAAGCTTCATGCTTCTGCTATTTCTGCAAATTACAATACGGATCCTTTTTCTCATCCATTACTTAAACAATTTCTTAGAGGGGCTAAGAATATTCGGCCCCCTATAAGGACTCCTGTTCCCACTTGGGATCTTAACTATGTTTTGGAGAAATTAACTTTGTCTCCTTTTGAACCTGCAGCTTCCACAGATTTAAAATTTTTGTCTTGGAAAACTGATTTTCTTTTAGCTATTACCTCTGCTAGAAGAATTTCGGAATTGCAAGCACTCATGGCTGTGGAACCCTTCCTTATTTTTCATCAGGACAGGGTATTTCTATGGACTAATCCCACATTTATGCCCAAGGTGGTTTCGGCAGTAGCCTTGAATCAGTCTATTCATTTGCCTACATTTTATCCTAATCCTCAAAGTGAGGAAGATAGTCTTTTGCCCTCTCTAGACGTGCACAGACAGCTTCATCTATACCTGGACAGGACCAAGTTATTCCGAAAATCTGATCAGTTGTTTGTCGCTTATGCTCCTACTGTTCAGGGGAAAGCAATCAAAAAGCAAACTATTTCCAAGTGGATTGCCCATTACATCAAGTTCTGTTACTCTTATCATGGCAATCTGGTTCCTGTTAATGTTAGGACTCATTCTACCTGGGCTACTGCTATTTCAGCAGCTTATCTTTTTGGGGTTCCTACTAAGGATATTTTGGAAGCTGCTACTTGGAGTTCTGTATATACTTTTTCTAAGCATTACAACCTCCCTCTTTATTCTAAATCCAGGGCAGGTTTTGCTTCTGCGGTTTTGCAAAGTTTTGTGACCGCTCCCTCTGTTTCTCCTCCAGCCACCCTTTCTTAGCTTTGGGACTCAACCCTACAATGATGACTGCAACAGTGAACCATGAAGGACATAGTACAGTTGTGTACTCTTACCATAAATGTAGATGTTCGAGTGCGTTCACTGTTGCAGTCTGGGTTACCCTCCCTCCTATCCCCTCTTTTGTTCTTTCCTTGAGTATTGTCTGTTATGAGGGATTTTAGCAGCTGAGGTTTTGGGCATGGTTTCTTTTTTAGCCTTTTCTTTCTGGGCACCTGACATCTGGGGCAAGAAAAACTGGGGAAATGGCATCAGCTGAGGTCTTTATACCTTCCAGCACATTGACGTCAGGATAAATGCAACCTCAGCTGGCGCCTGATCCAGATTTTGGGATTGTGGCCGATCGGGGGCTACTGCTGGCAGGAAGAACCCTACAGTGATGACTGCAACAGTGAACACGCTCGAACATTTACATTTATGGTAAAAGTACACAACTGTACTTTCCTTTGCTTTTATTTAATTATTTATTTATTTGTTTATTTTTATTTGATTTCCCTACTGTTATTTGTCTCCTGTATGTTTTCTTCCTAGTTATATTATGTTACATTATTTGGTACAGAATTTCACAAATCACATTTTAAACCATTCAGCTAATTTTGTGAAATATTTTCATCTTTTCTTCTCCTTCTTGTTTATCAAAACTGTTGTCGAATCGTATGCCATTTGCAAAATAGTGAACTTTTCCTTCCAGTTTTACAGCATGACTTTTAGGAAAACTTACAAATATGTCAGTAACAACTCATCACAATCCTTATATATGAATGGATTCAATTTATATGTTCTGTGTTTATATTTCCCAATTTTACCCATGTGACCTCCTCAGAATAAAGACTAAACCTTTGAATTTGTTCACATATTATATAGTACCATATTAAATATCAAACTAAGTTATAAGCATGACATGACAATTGTCTATTCTTGATAAAATATCTGAGCTAATTCCAGTTATTTAATTAATTAAATGAGTGAATAAATACATTTATTTATTTATCATCATCAACCCTCTTTTCCCATTTTCTACAAAGTGTCAAGCCCTTGCGTCATCTGTTGCCATCTCTCTCGATTCAATGCCACCTCCTACCTTCTTTGACAGTCATGCCTGACTGTTGCTGGTCTTCTCTCACACAATCAACCCACCTCTTTGCTGGATTTCTTTTTTCCTGTTGCCTTCATCTTGTCTATCCAAAATCTTTTTTGCCAGATTGTCTTCTTCTTGTTTGCATGTACCTGAACCACCATAATCTGTTCTCTTTAACCTTCTTTGCAAAGGGATCCACTTTTGTTTCTGCTCTGATGTCCTAATTTCTTAATCTGTCCCACAGAGTGCATTTTATCACTTGTCTCATGCACTTAATCTGTCCCGCAGAGTGCATCTTATCACCTGTCTCATGCACTTAATCTGTCCCACAGTGTGCATCTTGTCACCTGTCTCATGCACTTAATCTGTCCCACAGTGTGCATCTTATCATCTGTCTCATGCACTTAATCTGTCCCACAGTGTGCATCTTCTCACCTGTATCATGCGCTTAATCTGTCCCACAGTGTGCATCTTATCACCTGTCTCATGCACAATCTGTCCCACAGTGTGCATCTTATCACCTGTCTCATGCACTTAATCTGTCCCACAGTGTGCATCTTATCACCTGTCTCAGGCACTTAATCTGTCCCGCAGAGTGCATCTTATCACCTGTCTCATGCACTTAATCTGTCCCACAGTGTGCATCTTGTCACCTGTCTCATGCACTTAATCTGTCCCACAGTGTGCATCTTATCATCTGTCTCATGCACTTAATCTGTCCCACAGTGTGCATCTTCTCACCTGTATCATGCGCTTAATCTGTCCCACAGTGTGCATCTTATCACCTGTCTCATGCACAATCTGTCCCACAGTGTGCATCTTATCACCTGTCTCATGCACTTAATCTGTCCCACAGTGTGCATCTTATCACCTGTCTCAGGCACTTAATCTGTCCCACAGTGTGCATCTTATCACCTGTCTCATGCACTTAATCTGTCCCACAGTGTGCATCTTATCACCTGTCTCATGCACTTAATCTGTCCCACAGTGTGCATCTTATCACCTGTCTCATGCACTTAATCTGTCCCACAGTGTGCATCTTATCACCTGTCTCATGCACTTAATCTGTCCCACAGTGTGCATCTTATCACCTGTCTCAGGCACTTAATCTGTCCCACAGTCTGCATCTTATCACCTGTCTCATGCACTTAATCTGTCCCACAGTGTGCATCTTATCACCTGTCTCATGCACTTAATCTGTCCCACAGTCTGCATCTTATCACCTGTCTCATGCACTTAATCTGTCCCACAGTGTGCATCTTATCACCTGTCTCATGCACTTAAACTGTCCCACAGTGTGCATCTTATCACCTGTCTCATGCACTTAAGCTGTCCCACAGTGTGCATCTTATCACCTGTCTCATGCACTTAATCTGTCCCACAGTGTGCATCTTATCATCTGTCTCATGCACTTAATCTGTCCCACAGTGTGCATCTTATCATCTGTCTCATGCACTTAATCTGTCCCACAGTGTGCATCATGCACTTAATCTGTCCCACAGTGTGCATCTTATCATCTGTCTCATGCACTTAATCTGTCCCACAGTGTTCATCATGCACTTAATCTGTCCCACAGTGTGCATCTTATCATCTGTCTCATGCACTTAATCTGTCCCACAATGTGTATCTTATCACCTGTCTCATGCACTTAAACTGTCCCACAGTGTGCATCTTATCACCTGTCTCATGCACTTAAGCTGTCCCACAGTGTGCATCTTATCACCTGTCTCATGTACTTAATCTGTCGCACAGAGTGCATCTTATCTCCTGTCTCATGCACTTAATGTGTCGCACAGTGTACATCTTATCACCTGTCTCAGGCACTTAATCTTCATGACTTCTAGCATCCTCAGCTGCTTTGTCTTTATCTTACAGTAGCACTGGTCACACCACTGTTTTGTATTTATTTATTTTTATTTAACATTTGTTTACCGGGAAAGTCCAACTTGGAACAAAGCCCATTTTCATCTTTCTGTCTTTGTCTTGCAACCTGATAGAGTTTTTTGTGCCATCTACTGAGTCTCTTTCTAGAAGCTGTTAGAGTGCCTCTCTTGCCTTGTTCTTTGCTACTGCAACTCCTCTCTTAGCTTCTTTGTTAGTCAACCACTATTCCTTCTTATCCTGGTCCATCTTTTCTATCTCACACTTTTTCCTGCACTGCTTCTTTCTGTTGATTAATTCCTGGGCTTCTGCATTCCATCACCAGCTTTCCTTATGTATCTTATACCCATATGTGGCTTGGTTGGATATTTGTTTTATAGTCCTCACACATGCTGTTTAGAGGAGCTGTCATTCTTCTCCAGCTTCACCTATTTCCCCTTCTTCTTCAGATTCTATACCCTTGTGAAATTCCTTGAACACCTGTGTTTTCTCTCCAGTCAACTTCCAGGTCTTCAGCCTATTCTCTGCTCACCTTAGAACCTTCTCTGACCACTGCTTGCAGCTGATTGTGGCAAACAGTGGTTTATGGTATGAGACAACTGTTTCACTGGGGATGACTTTGCATTCACTGGTTCTACTCCATTGTCCTGACCTTACTAGGAGACAGTCTGCCTGAGTTGCATGCTGGGACTCTTGTATGTGACCTTGTAATGGTCTCTCCTGTTAAACTAGGTTTTGGCCACCATCAAGTCTTTTGCCAGACAAAAATCTAGAATTGCTTCTCATTATTTATTCCTGTTGCCTGACCTATGTGGACCCAGGTAGTCCTCATATCTTGTTCTGTTTGTTCCAATATGGGCATTCAGGTCACCCATTATTAGCATAAATCCCTGTTAATCTGCTTTATCTAGTAGGTCCTGCAACTGCTGTCAGAATGCACTCTTTTCCTCACTGTCGCAACCCTGCTATGGGAAAGCTAGATTAGGAATACTGGCTTATCCTCACACTGATTACTATGGTCTGTCACTAATTCGGAAGCCTCTTGTTCACTACATTTCCCAGACCATTTCTGGCATGTCCTCCTCCTGAGTAGTAGACTCTGTATTCCGAGAAATGTGTCTTTGCTACACTGCCCTTCCATCTTGTCTCCTGGATACAGACTCCTCCTTACCATCATGTCATCACTTCCAGTTTGTGTCCTATCAGTGAACCTACACTGAGTGTACTAATACTGACTTCATGTTTGGCAGGTTGATTGGTTTTAATTCTAACTTTTGCTCAAAAGAGCTATTCCAGGTAACCCACACTTGGCAATTAGACATCAGACAAGTAGTAGCTTATTGATCCAGGGTTGTTGGCTTCGTGGTGGGCACACAGTGGCCAACAGGGCATATGAACCCCTCCCTCTATTAGCATGGATCCCTAGTGTAGGTCAGAGTAGGGAGGTCCTCAACACACTTATGATCGGCAAATAACCAGGCCCATTTTTGGAAGCATTAGTCAACACAACCAAATCGTCTAGAGCAAATTTTTACACCATTGAGTGGCTAGTCCTGACATGATGTACAGTTAGTCACATTCTCCTTTGTTGAGGATACTTAAATTAATTAATTTATTTATTTACTTTAAGTTACCTCTGGTCAGCAGGTAGGCTGGGATACTGAATTATACCTTTCAGTAATTATGCAGGCTGTTGACAGCAATGATACAATAGCTGATATGCAGTATATAGAGGATAGAGATAAGGTGTAGATCACTTAAATGTTACATAGTGCAGAATCAAATTATTGGAATAGGAGTGTGGTTCTAAATGCATTATGATTAGAGCATGTTCTACTTTCAGGATGAAGGAAGTCCCAGCAACTGGATAAATTCAGTACAAAGCTCTCTTACTGCCTGTGAGGCTAAATGGAAGTTATCATAATGTGACTGCATTACGGTAGTTGGCATAAAATGATAGGAGACAAGGGGTATAGTCAGTAGAAGGGCAGGTACAAACAGAAACTGCAACAGAGAGTTGTTTACACAAAACAATGGCGCGGAGAAATGTAGGTCTATACTGGCAGTAATAAAAAGATTACTGTGATGGGTTCTGGTATTTGAAGGTTTAATAAAATGTCAGATTTATTGAGGGTTCATTTTAAAACAGTGTTTTTTCCCAGAGTTTTCTACAGAGACATGGGATATATATGTTTAAGCATAGGGTTAGAACATTATTTTGCAAACAAGAATATAGTTTCAAGGGTTAGCAGGTTAGTCAAATAATAAAATAGTTTAAGCTACTTATGTCCTTACTAAAGATGCGATCAACATGTGAGGTGAATGTTTATGAGGTGCAGACAATCATACCTAACATTTTGATAACCTTCCAAATACTAGTATGTACCATATGTCTGTTGTGAATCTGCAAGGGATCAGAAATAAGTTCAATACCATCATCTACTAAAGATACAATATTTTGCTTTGAAGGAGCAAACAGTTAATGAAGTTTATGCTATGAGAATTAAGTTCAAAATGTATTGAATTTACCTGGAGATTGTTTAGAGAACTATAGGAGGATAAAGATCCTGTAAGAATCAAGCAGTTATCAATACAATCTTAGTGCAATGAGGCCTAGCTGCTAGGGTGTTGATAAATGTGGAAAACAGTATGGGTCAGAACCCTGATGAGTTGGATGCAGCCCAGGAAGATGTAAAACAGTCCACGAGAGTCACTATTAACAGTGCGGTCAGCTTTGCTAAAATGTATTTATACATACTTAAATTTGATATTTACAAAAAACAACAAATTTTTAAAAAATATAACATAACCATAGTGAAACATTAACAATAAAAAGGGGAATTATCCTCTTTTTAGTACTTTCTGTAGAATAAAAATGTCACATTTCTTTCACAGATCATACTGTACAATATGATATCACATAAACTCAACACTATTACCCATACATAGTAAAATAAAATCAACATTTATTTGTAATTTCATTTTTCACCATTATCTTGAAGTCTACAAGATATATCAATATTAGCGTTCTGAAGCCAGGGATATTACATTTTTTCTGTAGTTAATTCCAAAAGCCATTATTATGTCACAAATCTAAAAATACATGATACATGGCTCTTCCACATTACATCCTTTATAAAATACAGATCCTTTCTGTCAGACTTTTGTCCTTCCTTTCTTCCTTTACAAAATGCTATATTTCACACAACCTTGAAAAATAATAATGTAAGTGTATTCCAGTTCTAATTTTATTTTTCCCAATCTTTTAAGGCTCAAACTAATGAACTACCCAAATGAAATTTTCTTTTCATAATATAAAATAGTTTCAAAATGTTTGAAAACTATTGTATTACTATAAACAAAATTGGTATTCAGTTTCCAATGTGAAACTTGTTTTTCTCATTTCATACATTACCCTAGTCTTAAAAATCAGTTTCTTAATTTCTTATTCATACTCAGTCCCATACTTTTTATATTTTTTGTAATAATAATCATAATATATCATTTTTATCCTAAACTTTGTTCACATGTTTAATAAAAAGTATATGTTACATAGTGCACAATGCACTAATCGATATATTAAAACCCATATCTGTTTCTTCTTTAGATGCCATTTCTTTACCTATCTTCACGGAGTTTAAGAATGACATTAGAACACATATAAGGCACATTAATATGTAATCTTTACATATTAATAAATAAAGCTATCATTATTATTAAACTTTCTTTGTAAAAAGCACATGATAAAATTACACGTTAGCAGTAGTTTTCTTTTAAGAATTTATTTTTCAGACTCTAGTTATATCTCCAAAAGATGCAGCAGATTTTGAAAAATCCACTTTTTTAAATATGATCAACCAACTCTAGATTCATCTCCTAACTGTTTTGTATTTTGCTTCTTAATTTACAATCTCTATCTCATTCTAATTCCCTCCTATTCTCATCAAGAAAGAAGCACATTTTGCACCTTTTGTGATCAATAATTAATTGCCAACATAACATATCCCACTAAGGAATCTACACATAAGAAAGCTCCTCCATCTCTAATTATATATTCTTTATTCTGTTATATGTCATTGCTTTAGTTTTCACTATATACAAAGCTGTAGAAAACAGGCAATCACTTTCCTCTACTAAAATGGTTATCATTTTTCCCGCTAATAACTAGCAAGAGCAATTGCTCATGTTAAATAATTACACTTCACTTTAAAATTGTATTTGCTATTATTATAAAGCTACTCAGTTGAAAACAGTGTACCAGGAGTGAATATCCAACAGTAGCAATCAACTCTGCTGAAGGGTGATATCCATCAGACTCAAAATAGTTTAGTGTTTCCATCTTCTTTTATAACAACTTGTTCTTTATAATGAAGACAAAAGTACTAAATTATTTTTTGTTCAGTGGATTTTTCCATCAGTGTAGTTGATTACTCTCTTCTACATGAACTACTTATGAAGCCCCTTGTAATTATTTCACATGAATTTCCTCACCTATTATCTCCCTATATCTATATCTATATATAAATATGTTTGTGTGTATGTATATATATATATATATATATATATATATATAGATCTTGTCTTGTCAAAATTTTACTAAAATGTTGCTTTTCTTCCTAAAAGCATTTTCTAATATATTCCTACTACCTGCCTAATACCTTTCTGACTTTGCTTAAAAATAGCAATATTATCCAATAAACCTTCCACAAGTCTATCATCCTTTTAAACAATCTATTTATTCTAGGCAATGCCTCGAGTTTTCTACCCTGAAGCACATGCAAGTACAAACAAAGTCATTCTTTCAATTTCAACTTGACTGATTGGTCTTTATCAGTTGTCTGTAAACTCTATGAATTTCACAAATAACATATCACATTATCTGCTTTCAGAATGTCTTTGTATTCCATTACATTCTTTTCCTTTTCTACTTAATTTCATGTTAAATGCAACTTACTTATAGGAACACTTGCATAAGCATTCTCATACTCAAGTGATCTCACCACAGACAATTTAAGCATTCTTTTATGCCCTCTTCTTCAAATGCCACATTTGATGATGTCTGCATATCTTTAATTTTCTTTTAAAAGTTTAATAGTAATCATTGAAACTCCATACAGTTACGCAGCCTGGAAGGCCAGTCACATATTTACCTTTCATAATTTCTTCTTCGGCTTCTCCCATTAGGGGTTGCTATAGAGGAACATAGGAATGCAGAATGGCTGGTAGTAGAATTTTAAAGTGTTGAGTTGCCAGCCCAGCATGCAATCCTTGCAAGACGGCACTCACACACACACACACACACACACACACACACACACACACACACACACACACACACACACACACACACACACACACACCTAGGGCCAATTTACAATGTCCAATTTACCTGCAGCATGTCTTGGGGATGTGGGAGGAAACTGGAGCACTCAGAAGAAACCCAGGTTAACACAGCGAGGACATGCAGACTCCACCAGAAGGTACCCCAGCCGAGAATCGAACCAGAGAACCTCTTGCTGTGAGGCAACAAAGTAAACTGCTGCACCATTGTGCTGCCCAGCTGTTATAATTTCTCTCTAAGACTTATGAAAACACACTAAAGTGATTTTGACTTTTAAAACTGCCCCCTTTATGTGTAAAATCTCTACAATCTATACATCTTAAACAAGTTAGCTGAAAGTATTTCTAAAATTATGGACAGTACAGTATATTTTTCTTTTAATTTCTAGTATAATATTACAACTGAGAATTCTCCCAACTATCCCATACTTTTATTTTAAATACATCAGCTTCAGTTTTATCAAACGATCCCTGTGTATGTGCATCACACAATATTATACACTATATTCCTTAATCTAAAAATCATGATCCAAGGTTTTCCATGTATCTATTACATCACACCTTGGATTTGTATAGAACAGTTTTCAGTGCAATCACACAGATTGTGAAACATGTTTCTGTGCTAAATATCTACAGTACTTTATCATCTGACAAAAACAGTGTTTTTCCTCTTTTTTGGTAGAAAATCTTAATATTTTTCAAACTAATTATACCTTCTTTTAAAATGTTATATGATGGTCATGCTTTGAATTAATTATTTCGTAATAATATTTGTGCTTCATATACATGGCCTGCAACTGTGTAGAGCTGCTACATAGTTCAAAGTGTATCATACCCCTACACTTTTCCTAAAAGTACCCTAAGTGTCTGGAGTAATATCAGATACTACTACATCCCTGGATGACTCCAAGTGCACAATAGGTATGCAAATAAAGATTCATAGCAGGGTCCCTGACATACAAAGATGTGAAACATGGAGTCAACTGAAGAGTAGTATAAGGAATTTATCAAGGTACAAATGCAGATATACAATAAAAACAGCTATATGCTATTATCAGTTGTCTCAGACATGGTAATGTGCTACTCAGGTTAATATAGTTCAGCAAAAAAAAAAAAAATCAGAATTAAGTGTACTAACACTGCATCGGACATAATTACTGGTATAAAGATGCAAAAGTGCCCTCTGTTGTGGAGTACATGACACATAAACACACTGCCACAACCTCTGCTAACCTGATCCAACACAGTGAAGACAGAGATTCCCTACTAATGAGGGACACTTCCAACAAAGACCTTCTTTTTTCGTTCGGCTTTTCCCAGTTAGGGGTCGCCACAATGGAACTCCGGTCCACTAATGATTGGTAGTCGATTTTTTTATGGTGCCCGATGCCCAACCTTCAACAAAGGCATGCCCATTCACGTATGTCTTTCGAACACCACTCGATCACGGGGAGGACATGCAGACTCCACACAGAAGATGCTCCAGTTGAGAATCGAATGGGAGTACCTCTTGCTTTGAGGCGACAACACTACCGCTGCACCACCCTGGCTTATACATCCACCAAAGACCTTCATTATAGTAAAATTAAAAATAATTCCACTTCACAAAAATTAACAGGAAGCATAAAATGTTCGCAACTATGGCATGTAAATCACTATTGTTTGTATTGTATTGTATTATTCTGGAGCTTTTCTCCCCAGGTCTCCTCTGAAAACAGGCTTCTGGCCAAGTTGGATACTACCCGGTTAACACATGTAATAAATAAATAACTAAATAAAATAAACTAGTACATGGCATTTTCAACACAGTAGTGTCACTTTAGGCAAACAGTGACAAAAGAATTCTTCATGACATATGTTTACCCACAGAAAACAAAGCACTGTATATAAATGTAGTGCTACTTCTTCTATTTACTACAGTATATATCAGTGTATAGAACATTCTACAGTGGCATGACACATACACAAACTTCAACAAGAGGGAGCTCTCATGCACTTCTACTGCAGCTCCCCCTCGCATATTCACAGACACACACACACACATACACACACACACACACACACACACACACACACACACACACACACACACACACACACACACACACACAGCAGGACCATCCAATATAGTCACAAACTTATACTTCCTGACTAAAGGAAGATGATGTAAAAGGCATTGAATTATTGTAATCTTATCACTCATTTAGTTGTCAATATTTTGTCAGCTTTGGAAACATATACCTTGTAAATGGTATTTACAGAGACTTGCACAT
The DNA here is from genome assembly GCF_019279795.1 of Protopterus annectens. NCBI lineage: Eukaryota > Metazoa > Chordata > Ceratodontiformes > Protopteridae > Protopterus > Protopterus annectens. The sequence continues at coordinate 1,692,147,276 of NC_056726.1, forward strand.
ATATTCTTAACACTTCCTGCATCAGTAAAATAACACATTCACCATCTTTACCAACTGTCATTTACTCTCACACAGCCCACTGAGTTTGAAACATGATAGCCACTGTTAGCATCAATGGCTGCCTTACCTTATTAACTATCTAAAGAACTAACTGTGACATGTTTTGTTATATCATTCCTTGTGCAGAACCTGAAGTGACACACTGAAAAGAAAATAGTGCTGAATATTAGACAGATTTAACTTTCTTAGAAGGATAAAAGTCAAAATCCAATGGCAATTTAGGTTACAAACAGACAGTTATCCAGGGTTGAATGAAACCATTAACATCAAGTGTTTTAAAAGATAGGAGGCAACTGTTGACTATTTTACTCAATTGAATTATTTGTAAAAAGTTTTTTATTGGCTAGAAAAATATATAAAGGATATTAAATGTTTTTGTGTTATTTCTGATGAAGTCTGTTATCCTGTGGATGAAAGCTGTGAACAAAAAGCTTTTAACGCTAATAATTTCGGAGTTGGCTGTTATTTGCTATTGCTTCTCTGCTGGTTGGTTCTGATTTTTGGTGGATTTTGACTTTTATTGTTTGGTTTTCCACTTGAACATTTTTTGGTTTTAGTTTTCTAAGAAAGATGTTTTATTAAACCAACTAACAGTAAAAACATAGGGAAACCAGACTGATGTCTACATCTAGTCTGTGCATATAAAGTGCAAGACTCATGTCCATGACACCAAAGGTAAGGTGGTACATGAGCCAACGTGATGTCCTGTCCTGTCAGTAAATCTTTGTTCACTCATACCATGCACTAGCAATGCAGCACAATTCCAGTTAATGCAATGCACACCAAGCTTATATACATGGTGAAGCATTTCAAGACAAAATAATAAAGCCTTTAATCATACTTTTCTAAACAAAAATAGCAAGTATTTTGGTTCTTTTTTCTAAACACCTTTTTATTTGTGTTCACAACCAAAAATCAACAACAAAAACAATTCAAACATGAATAATGAACAAAATAAACAACTACTCATAACTATATTCAAAAATCCATGACAATGTCAGCATAAAAAAACAAATATATATATGTATATATATATATATATATATTTATATATATATATATATATATATATATATATATATATATATATATATATATATATATATATATATTATCTTCTTCTTTTTCTTCAGTTTGGCTTTTCCCGGTTAGGGGTCGCCACAGCGGATCACCTGTTTCCATTTCTTCCTGTCCTCTGCATCTTGCTCTGTCACACCAACCACCTGCATGTCTTCTCTAACCACATCCATAAACCTTATCTCAGGCCTTCCTCTTTTCCTCTTAGCTGGCAGCTTCATCCTTAGCTTTTCCCAATATACCCAGCAACCCTCCAAAGCACATGTCCAAACCAATACAATCTCGCCTCTCTAGCTTTGTCTCCAAACTGTCCAACCTGGGCTGACCCTCTAATATACTTATTCCTAATCCTGTCTACCCTTGTCACACCCAGTGGAAATCTTAACATCTTTAACTCTGCCACATCCAGCTCTGACTCCTGCCTTTTTGTCACTGCCACTGTCTCCAACCCATATAACATAGCTGGTCTCACTACCTTTTTGTAGACCTTTCCTTTCACTCTTACTGGTACTCGTCTGTCACAAATCACTCCTGACAGTCTTTTCCACCCACTCCACCCTGCCTGTACTGTCTTCTTCACCTCTCTTCCACACTCGCCATTACTCTGAACTGATGATCCCAAGTATTTAAACTCATCCACCTTTGCCAACTGTACTTCCTGCATCCTCACCATTCCTTTACCCTCCCTTTCTTTCACACACATATATTCCATCTTATTCCGGCTGACCTTCATTCCTCTCCTCTCTAGAGCATATCTCCACCTCTCCAGGGTCTCCTCAACTTGTTCCCTACTCTCACTAAATATCACAATGTCATCTGCAAACATCATAGTCCACGGGGACTCCTGTCTGATCTCATCTGTCAACCTGTCCATCACCAGTGCAAATAAGAAAGGGCTCAGAGCTGATCCTTGATGTAACCCCACCTCCACCTTAAACACATCTGTCACTCCCACTGCAGATCACACCACTGTCATACTACCCTTGTACATATCCTGTGCCACTCTTACAAATTTCTCTGCCACTCCCGACTTCCTCATACAATACCACAACTCCTCTCTAGGCACCCTGTCATATGCTTTTTCTAAGTCCACAAAGACACAATGCAACTTCTTCTGACCTTCTCTGTACTTCTCCAGCAACACTCTAAGAGCAAACATCACATCTGTAGTGTTCTTTCCTGGCATGAAACCATACTGCTGATCACTAATAATCACCTCCCTTCTTAACCTAGCTTCCACTACTCTTTCCCATAATTTCATGCTGTGACTGATCAGTTTTATCCCTCTGTAGTTATTACAGCTCTGCACATCACCCTTATTCTTAAAAATCAGTACCAAAACACGTTTTCTCCACTCCTCAGGCATCCTCTCACTTTCCAAGATTTCATTAAACAATCTGGTTAAAAATTCCACTGTCATTTCTCCTAAACACCTCCAAGCTTCCACAGGTATATCATCTGGACCAACAGCCTTTCCATTCTTCATCCCCTTCATAGCTATCCTTACTTCTACCTTGCTAATCCATTGCACTTCCTGATTCACTATCCCCACATCATCCAGCCTTCTCTCTCTCTCTCTCATTCTCTTCATTCATCAGCCCCCCAAAGTATTCTTTCCATCTGTTCAACACATTCTCCTCACTAGTGAGTATGTTTCCCTCATTATCCTTTATCACCCTTACCTGCTGCACATCTTTCCTACATTAGTATTTATCTAATAAAGTTTGCAATTTTTACCAGGCTAGTTTTTTGTGTGTTATATTAGATGTTCTAATAGAATTAGTTTGCATTTCTTTTTTACAAACACATTTGGCTAATCTTATAAAATCAGTGAATAAATGTTCTTATTTATTCTTCCAATTTAAAGTTATAATCTTCCTAGCAATGGCCAAAATTGACCAAAGAACTGGTATCTGATGTTTAGGAATTACACTTTGGATAGGTATATTAAATAATAATAATGAATCAGTAATATGACAATTGTCTGATGACAGCGGCTTTATAAAATATTTAAAATCATTCCAAAATTGCAATATATTTCAACACTCAATGAAAATTTCCAGGTGAATAACTTCCAATATAAAGAAGATGTGGTATTTAAAGATTTTAATAATTGTTTTCTATTATCAGCAGATAAGGATTCTTTATTAACTGTTTCAGAATAACTCCAGTAAGTTGAGTCAAAGGCCACACATTCTTCCCTTAAAATTTTGTACATAGGACAAATATGTAATTTTTGTTCAATGTTAATCGAGTTACAGCACATAAAAAGTTGCAGCAATGTTGGTATGGAGTCTGAGTCTGAATTTATTCGAAGTCTCAATCTACATTCAATAAACTGTTGTAAAGATTGCAAGGATAACCAATTGTCTTGTTTAATGTTATGCCTGGCTAAAAGAAAGTTTATTGTTTGAATTGTATTTTTATTTATAAATTGATACCAGAAGTTTAAGTTATTGTCTTTAAGGTTTAACATTTTATTAATATTAAAAGACTATAATGAATCAGAAGTGTAGGTGATGGGAAATATAAGAAAAAGTAGTTGTTTGGCACTATAATTGATTTCCATTATATTTTTGAAAGTACAAAAGATTTGATTAATGCCATAAGAGAAATTGTTATTTTTTTTACTATATATACAGAAGTCACGAAGTATCCAATATATTTTACTAATGTCTAGTGAAGGATGTATTTGTATTTCATTCATATTACTAGAAATTATGTGAGCTTCATGCACTTTTTCCAGCTTTAAACATAGGTCAGAACAAGCCAGTGTAGGACTATGTTAATAATAACAGCTTTTGAATATAATTCAACATCTGGAAATCCAGTCCAATTACTGTCCCATGCTCTAACATGCCAGCTAAAGGCCATCTTTGACCTTTGAGGAAACCAAAAGAATTTAAGTAATAAGGCATTTATTTGTTTAAATATTTTTTTTAGGTGAGGATAAGATTAGCGATTGTATATAGAACAATTTTTTGGCAAGATGACCATTTTGATCAATGTTAGTCTATCCTCCATAGAGAAGAACATTTTGTTCCAATTCTTAGTTAAGTTATTGACTGTGTTTAGTAAATTAGTATAATTTAGTATGATTATTTCCTTCTAGGTGGATTTAAAGGTAATTTCTAAATATTGCAAAGTATTATTTTCCCAATTAAAATTGTTATAGCTTTGTAAAAGTTTATTAACTTTCTTGTTAACTAGCAGAGTTTCAGTTTTACTTTTATTAAATTTTAGACCTAATATTTAAAAAAAAACTAATTGATTCAATAATACATTGTAAGGAAAAGTCTATGTCTCCACTTGTTATAAGAATATCATCTGCAAATAGTTGAATTTTATGGGAAATCTCTCTATTTAAGGGAAATCCTTTTATGTTTACATTATTTCTTATATAATTGGCAAAGGGTTCTACTGATAAAGTAAATAATGGAGGTGACAACGGACAACCTTGTTTAGTATCTTTTAAAATTTTAAATGATGTCAATAGACATGAACCAATTTTAACATCAGTTTGGGAATCCTTATATAATTTTAGTATTAGATTAGTGAATTCTAGAGAAAAATTATATCCTTTAAAGTGTTTTTGTAATTAGGACCAGTCAAAGGCTTTATCAATATCTAAGCTAATGATGGTAAGCTGTTTTTTAGTTTTATTTGCAATATCTATCAGAGACAACAGTTTTATAATACTGACTTGTACTTTTCTATGTATAGTGTAGCCAGTTTGATCATGATGTATTACACTGTGTAGTATATTACTTACCTTTTTGCCAAGATAGACATGAAGATTTTATAGTCTATGTTTAACAAAGAAATAGGATGATAAGAAGAAAATAACTGCATGACCTTGCCTTGCTTTGGAATAGGGGAAATGATAATATATTTCCAGAAAGGGAGACTTATAAATCATGTTTAACAATAAAAATGTACTTAAGATTTTAAGGATTGTATTCGGCAATATTTTATATATTTCAGGGATTATCCTATCCAAGCCTGAGGATTTATTATTTTTTTAGATTTTTAACTTGATCCTTAAGCTATATTAATGATATTGGTTTGCCTAATGCTCTGTTTTGTTGTTTAGATAATTTATTAACAACATTGTTTTGTATGAATTTATCTATTATATTATTTTCTAAAGATAGAAGTCTATCATTAATCCATTTGTAATATTCTTTAAATGCCTCTAATATACCTTTTAAATCAGTTACCTTTTCTGCAGAGTTATTGACTGTGCATTTAATTTCATTGATATGATTTAGATTACTGATTTGCTTGGTTCTAATGGCCAGTTTATGTAAATGCTTAGGATTTACAGAGTATGACTGTAATTTTAATTTTTCTAAGTTTGTAGCCACTTTATGGTTTAGTATTTCTAAATATTTTTTATTTAAATTTAGTAATACTGTATGTGATTGCTTGTCATTTGGTTTAAATTTTGATTTTAAACTATCAATTTTAATTTGTAGTTCCAATAGTTCCCTATCCCATTCCTTTCTTTTCAAAAGATACCAATTTTTGATTTTGCCATATGGGTATGCCTTCAATGCATCCCAGAGTATAGTGCCTGTTACCTCACCGTTGTTATTAATTTCCACAAATGTGTTTACTTTAGTTAGGAACCAGTCTTTAAAATGTTTATATTTATTATATAAGCTAGAATTCTTTGCCAAAATATTAATTCGTCATTTCTCATACTAAAATTTAAAAAAGGGCATTATGATCTGATAGTGGACATGACACTATTAAAACTTCCTTTACTTTGGAATAAGATCTATTTGCAACAAAAACGTTATCCATGTTTGTTTGGGTTCCAAATTTTAAGGAATAGTAAGTATAGTTAAGTGAGTTTATTAGTTTTAAGTAATATACAGCTCTAAGGCTCATTAAAGAAATAAAATTGTTTAGTTTTTTTAAATTGTGGCATCATTTTAAATGTATTAAGTCTAGAAGTATCTCTGGTTGCTAATAAACAATTAAAATCTCCAGACATAATTATTTCACCCTTGGCATGTAGTGTAATCATATCAAGATATTTATTCACAAATCTAGTTCCCAATCCAGGTATCCCGTAAGAGTTAACTAAAGTATAACATTTTTTATTGATTTCTAATATAGCCAAGCACAACATTCCTTCTTTATCAGAGAATGTATTTATCATTTTTGGCATAACAGTAGAATTTTTCCATAATATGAGTGCCCCTTTTCTTTTATTTTTGTAAGAAGAGTCAGTGAGTATAGTATAGCCATTAAAGGATGTTTTATCTAGATCCTTTTTCAGTAACCGAGTCTCCTGTAGGAAGAGAATTTGTTCTTTATGCAGTTTTATAAATTTAAGCAAACCTGCTCTTTTTTGTGTTATTATTTAAGCCATTAAGTGATATACACTTGTAAGCTAGCATATGTACAAAGTATATTTAAAGATTCTGCAATAAGCTTTATTATAAAATAGTTGGAAATAACTGTTTAAGTATTTTATAACTGGTAAACCAAACATTTTAACTATTGATTTCTGAAACAAATTTCTATAGACAAAAACATACATGGAACTTAAGGTTTCTGGTTTGATTAAATTATTAATCAAACCACCCACAAACCACAACTCACACTCCAAATACATTATTTTCAGCTACTGCCTTGTATGTAGAATATTAGTAACAAAAAAGCTATTAAAATTTTATAGTAACTCAATGTGAATCAGCTTTAAATTCATATGCTTATTAAGCATATTGGACTCTAGATAAATGAAATGTGTATCTAACTATTATGAGCCAAAGTACATATAAAACTACCAGTGGCTGCTGGTGACTTCAAATCAAAGGGGGACTGCAGGAGACAGCTGAATGGGTGGGGTCAATGAGAAGGGGTGTGGCCAACTAGAAAGGGGAGAGGCAATGCTCAAAACAACAAAAACTGTAACTTTAATTATATATGCTGTCCTGGGTGCCAAACCATCATTATGAGAGTCCAATCAAGACAAAATGAAGTGTAGAAGAAAAAAAATATTTCAATGCATTGGCTGCATGGCAGCTTACTTAATATCTAGATGGAAACAAAAAGGTTGTGAGGCATGAAAAAATAAATTACTTTTTAAATACATTACTGGAATGCCAGTCAAAATCAAGTATAAAAAAAACAAGCAGCACTTAACTCAAACCTCTTCTCCTTGCACTGCAGTTCTAATTATAATTCATATGCAGCTTTATTAAAGTACCAAGTAACATCTCTGTGATACCCCCACTTGTAAAAATGTTTCTTATCCAAAAAAGACCAGCTGCCTGATAACTATCTACTTGTTTCATGGGAAAACATGATCAAAGTAAAAAATGAAAAGCAAACAAGAAACAAGCTCAAGATACATTGCTTAAAAGATTACTGTAAAGGTTATGGACCACACATGATCGATTGGCATTCTGTTTGGTTTACAGGTAAAGCCAGCAAAGATGACTGCAAGTCTCCAACAAATGTAATGAGCTTCTTAAAATAATGTAATCCTGTCCTTTATTACAAATACTGCCATATGCATTTCAATACCCAAGGCTTATACATTATCTAGTTATATAAGTATTCTCTTAATGGCAACAACAGAAAGGCTTTCAATGTTGGCAGTTCTTTAACAGTATGCTTATTAAAGCTTACTTGCATCTTACAGTCTCAGACAAGCTTACCTGATGGTCATTAAAGCATTGCTACTTAAACACAGAGCAACAGGCACTTTCTGAGTAATAATAAGCATAAATCAACAGTATAAAAATATGACATAAACCAGAACATTCTGCATAATCAAGGACAGAATAAAAGTAGAACTCGTGTCTACCTGGGATGGGGGGATACTCTGCACATTTACACTGCATAAGTGCTCCTTGCCTTCCTTGGACACATCCAGAGTCACTACATGGGGGAGTGGGGTGCAACAAGTATGTCACAATTTGAAATGTCTCTGGCTGACTGTGATGGCCCTGATGCATTTGTCATACCTCTCATCCTCAGAACAAGAAATATGGACAGAGGCATACATAGAAGTGGGACAAAGGCCCAAAAATAAGGACAATTTTAAATATTGCTCTTATAAACTTAGAAAGATAATAGAATAGTAGTCTTGCATTAGTATGAATTTTCTGAAAGGTACAAAATCTGAAACTCAAATGTCTGTCATTATTTTCTAACTTCAGTCTTTAATGATTTGCCACTAATTTGCCAAAAAACACAATTTTATGAAAAATGGACCAAAAATGTGATGCAAAAATATAAAATAGCCACACAATACAGCTGGGAACCTGTCAAAGAATGGATACTTTTTTAATATTAGTGCTGCTAACTTGAGCAGCTGACAAAATAAAAGAATCTACATGCATTTCTGAAATAAAAGTAATCTATAACTCTGATTATTACAGTTATTTCTTAATTGTAATCCCTCCACGTTTTCTTCCAAAATTGCCATTTTGCAGCGGGATAATTAGGGTAATAGCAAAATTTTGAGCCAAAATCGGGGACAGTTGAGAGGTTTGGATATGCCTAATTTTATAAAGCATTTTATTTGCACGTACCTCTCAACCTGTTAATGCAGGAAATCTGGACAAGGCCTAATATACTGGGGGAACATATAAACAGTACTATAAATTGTTATATAAACTGAGACAATTGATAGAATAACAGGTCTTGCTTTAGCATGCATTTTCTGAAGGTTATGAAGTCTGAAACTCAGTGTCTGTCATTATTTAGTGACTTAATTCCAAAATTATTTGCCAGAAAACCACACATTTTATGAGGAACAAACCAAAAATAAGAAGCAAAAACCTATTCATTCTGTGAAAATCTGGACAGTTGAGAGGTATAATTCGGCCGGGGGCTGTCTTTGAGTTTGCCGCCCTTTCCCCCTCACAAAATCATGGCCGAATGGAGCCTCCCCCCTGCAGCCATTCCAAAGAACCATTACTTGGCTATTTCACCCCATTTACCATAAACACTAATGTGCATACTGCTTTACTTCTACGATGATTTGGACTTCATTTGAAAGTTATATTTTGCATTTTACAGCACAAACACTAAGACATCTGCTAAATAAAGCAATGCAATCTCACAATGAAAACAGACTTAGCATTAAAACTTCACTGCCCTTGAAACTCACATTCGTTGAAACAGCATTGAAACCCACATTCAAAGAAAATACATTTTGCCAGTAGCAGATAAAGATTAACTTTGCGCTGTTTTCAAATCATAGGCCCCTTGCACACAAAACATACACATGGTCTTTGATACACCTTCCTGACTGTATTAAATTATATTCCTTGTACAATATAGTACAGTTGTTAGAGGGCATTTTAAATTTGCTTTGAACATTTTTCCAGTAAACAATGAAACAAAATGCATGCACCAATAATGACAAAACTGCCCAATTCAGAACATTTCTGTCATAAAAGTCACTCAAACTTCTACAGTCCACCAGTATCAGTAAATATGCACAATCTCTGAAGAAGTAAAAGTCATCTAAATAATTCCACATTAAAGAAATCTGTAACTAATGAAGAGGTTGCTACTAGCAAACAACTTTATATTTCATTGTTTCATCTACAAATAAAGTGCCTGTTGCGCATTGGGGAATAAATCGTCTAAGTTGCATTAAAAAAACAATAAGCTAGTAATATTGCAATAGGGAATGCATGGCACACTGATAACAGGTTCATAGTTATTAGGTATCTTTAATAAAAAGGACTGCAGCATCCACCCCCTTTACAATACAGTACAGTATTAGCAATGCATCTATCTACTGTGGGAGTAGAACCCACAGCCTTCTGCATCAAAAGCAAGTATACTACCTATTGTGCTATTAACAATGTAAGCAAACTTGCCATAAGCAGCACTAAACTTTTGTTCCCCTGCATCACTCAGCTTCATGTAAAATCTACTTGACACTCAGCTGCATCTCTGAACTTTGCAGCACAAGAAATCTGGAAAAATCCAAAATTTAGGGGGGTGGGGGGCAAAACACCAAAAAACAGGGACACATTTTATACATTGCTTGTATAAAGTTGGAAAGTTGTTAGAATAAAATGCTGTGTTACCACCATACATTTCACTGCCAAGTATTGAACCCAGTACCCTGTGCAAAACAGTCAGAACAACATACCACTATGCCAAATCATCTGTTTTATGAAAGCAAGGAAGACTGAAACTTAAATGGCTACCATTTAATGAATTCAGTTCTCACCATAGCTGTCAACATCTTAGCACAAAACACCTGAAAAAAGCCAATAATGGGGGAATACAGCCCCCAAACATATTCAATGAGTTCAGTTATCACCATATCTCTCAACCTTGGCACAAAAAACCTGTGCAAAGCCAATAATGGGGAAATACAGTCCAAAACATAGGGACGAATATCCATTGAGGATACCAGAGCAACCTTTGCACACACACAACCTCCAGCAAATCTAAGTCCTCTGCAGTGGCCTGAATCTGTCCTCTGCAGCAGCCTGATCACCTGTCTGTCCTACATAGCAGCCTGCCCAGGGCAGAGTTCCCTTCTTCCCTATCCGGACTGCCTTACAGAGCAGTCTGGAGTTCAGGAACTAAGCACGCATGCGTGCGTGGAGTTCTGGACTGCCTAACACAGCAGTCAGGAACTAAGCACGCATGTGTGGAGTTCTGGGACTCATGATTTTTTTTTATTCTATTAACTTTTCTACAGTGGGGGGGACTCGCAATTTCGTTTTCTTTTTTCTTTTTACGGGGGGGGGGCTGCAGTCGTATAGCACGAGCCACCCCTAAGAACTATCAATATAGAAGTTAGATATTAACTTTAAGATTCAAATATGTTTGTTTTAGGTATGTTTAATTGTGCTTGTGTTGCAAAATATAATCCGCTTATTGATTTATTTTTACTAGGTGTCATATTTTAATATGTCATGTTAATCTGCCCTCTCCCCTTCCATCACCACCTCTTCTTTTATGTATTTATATTGGTTGACTTATCTCTAATCGCATAACACTACTGCCCATGTTTTACACAATGAATAGTCGCAATGAAGTAACTGAATATCATTAATGAACAGTATAGCCAAAGAATCTTTGATGCTTAATCTATGTCTGGTCTCACTTAATATGTTTAGCAAAATTGCTAATCTTTTACATAATAGATAAATGAACACAATTCAATAAATGGCCTTGAATTTAGACATAGTATATGCCCAAACTCATATCATAATGAGCAAGTGTCAAATAAATAAATAGTAAAAACCTAACCAAATGAACGTTTAACATGCAGCAGATAATCAAAAACGATGCTGTGCAGTTCAATGGCTAAAATAATACAAATTATATATTTGAGACCTTCTGTGTCTCCTATTATAACTCTTAAGTTCATCGAGAGGTCTGAATAGACCAACAATGCTGAATGGATAAAGGCCAAGAATCAAAGAGCATCCTCTCTTTTTCCCTTCTCTCATTGACCGAAGGTGATCCTTAATGATTTAAGTGGGAATAATAATGTTTTCGATAGGTTCATAGGTTCATAGGTAGGTACTAGGCTATCTGCCTGAAGACATTTATAAGCCTAACTGGAATGTGTTAGCTTTAGATTAGATTAGTTCTCTGTGCCTCTGTCCAGCTGAGCAATTGAAGTGATCCCTGGGGTAAACTTTCTGTTTCCCATCCACTCATCAAGGTTTCTCTTGAAGAGGGTTAGCAAGGAGCTCTGCCTAATGTAGATTGGAATCTTGTTCCAGAGCATGGGAAGTCTCTGGGACAGGAATCTATCCCTCCAGCATGTCCTATTTATTGTTGTGGTGAGGTTTAGATCCCTGGCACGTGTGGCTCGAGGGGATATGGTTTTCTTTAGGTGGAGCATGTCCATCAATTCTGGGTTGGACATGGTCTTGTATGTCAGGCAGAGATCACCTCTGAGTAGGCGGTATGCAACAGAGTACAGCTGGAGTTTCTTCAGTCGAGCTGCATAGGACATCTGCTTGATGCCAGTAATCCTCTTGGTGAGGTACTTCTGTGGTCTTTCCAGTTGTTGCAGGTGTCTTGTAAGGTACATCCCAAATGGGGCATTGTACTCTATGATGGGTCTGATGAGTGATGAGTAGAGGAGCACAATAACCTCTTTTGATCTGGATGCAAACCCTTTTGTGATTAGGTAGGCCACATAGAAGGAGTTTCTAACCAGTTTGGTAATGTGATTATCAAAGGAGAGGTTGCTATCTACTTGGGTCCCCAGATCCCTTATTACATCCTCCGTATTTAGGGAGCTACCACCTATGTAGTAGTTTGTGGGTACTTTGTTTTTTTCAAAGGGGATGACTATACACTTTTTGGCATTTAGCTTAAGGCCATGGTTTTGACACCAGGTATCTGTCTCAGTGAGGCCCTTTTGGAGGATGTCTGTGTCAGCTGGAGAGTCAATTATAGACCCTAGTTTGCAGTCGTCTGCAAACTTGGTCAACCATAGTCCTCCTGTGCTTGCCTGTACCTCTGAGAAGTATATGCCGAACAGGAGGGGTCCTAGGACTGAGCTCTGGGGAACGCCACTTGTAACCGGTTTAGAGTCAGACCTTGCTCCCACAACTCTTACCATGTGGGTTCTGTCCGTGAGCCAGTTGGCAACCCATCTCGTAACGTACAGGTTTATGTTCAGGCTGGTGAGCTTGTCTGTAATACCTGAGTGGGGAATGGTGTTGAAGGCCTTTGCAAGGTCTAGGTAGGCTGTGTGGACCACCTTTCCCTCATCTATAGCCTTGGTAACTGTCTCAAAGAAGTCCACCAGGTTTAGGAGGCATAATCTGCCCATAACAAAGCTGAACAAAATAAATAAATAAATAAAAATTGCCCTGAGATATCTATAATAGATACAGTTTACACATTTCAATATTCCAAAACATTTTGCTATCACTCTCTAACATTATATCCAGTCATCCTGTATATTTTTACTGAAGCGAGGACAATCTTACTTCTGTTTACAATGCCAGGTAGAACAAATGTCATCATATAACTTTGCATTTCTTTATGTTCTCCTGTACTTTTTCTTTAATAAACATATATATCACTCCAGTGGCTTTACTTGACAGAGGCACTGAGAACTAAGGTTGGGTGGCACTATGCCACGGTGATCCTATGGGCTAGACTTGTAAAAGCTCCAGGACCATTAGCCTAGTACACACTTATGAACCTAAATATTTTTTCCATAGAGTGCTTACACACACACACACACACACACACACACACACACACACACACACACACACACACACACACACACACACACATATACACACACACACACACACACATATATATATATATAATATATATATATATATATATATATATATATGTATATATATATTTTCACAGAAGTATAAACCAAATCCATTTGCTCATAAATGTTATGTGCCACATTCTCAAGTTTTATATATATTCCCTATCTGCTTTTATATTGCATTATATTTATCAGCTTCACAATGTATTGCCCACAATATTACAAATTAATTGCTAAATCATTATTTTATCTAATATATAAAGTAATTAATAGGTGTCATTAAATGAACAGATAAATATCACAACGTACTCAGCAGGAAATGTTCTTATTAAGCTGTTGAACCTGTCTTTTCCCTTTATTTCCCCTCAACACGTACCTTATTAATGTTACAATATTTCCTGTCATTACATCTGCATCGGATTGTATTTATTTTGCTGTATTTATCTTCATGCACCTTATTTTGATGAAAAAAGATTCGGAATCAACAGCTATAGTCCCACTTCCTTTCCGGTTTTGACTAGTTACTGTTGCAGGATTCCAGATGTTCAGCGTAGGGTTAAAGGTCACCAGCAGATCTGATTTAGTGGGAGCAGCTGTTAATTGCAGCTATGTTTCATACTGCATACTTAACTTGGCAGATTTGAAATCAACTAAAATAACACCTGATTGTCATCAGGTGGGAAAGCAGACCACACAGAGCCGAAAACTGAAAGAAAAGCACGAGGTGGCTCTGCAGTATCTTCAAATGTCATATAAATGCACTAACTCAATGGCGCCATCCCAAACCCATGGAACCAGCAAAAAGGAAAAAAAAAATCCAACCACAACATAACACTACAAAGCCAATCTCATCATTTAAAATCAGATAAAAAGACAACAGTACCCAAATCAAGAAGAAGCAACAATAATTACACTACTAATACATTGCTCATAAAGACCTGGCATGAATAAACAACAACATATTTATTTCTTTCCATATTCAATTACCACTACCTATATTTAAGCCATACGCCTCCCCCAAACAACAAAGGAGGTCACAAAAGGAAAGAAAGAGCCAGAGAGAGAGAGAGAGAGAGACAGTAAAGATAAAAAAACACAACCATATAAATTTCTCTACAACACTCCATCAAACTGCATTTATAAGATCATTATCCTCTTAATATATCAAAATATTTAATCAAAACACAAGAACTACATTTATAACCACAAGCACCCTTGTAGTTTAAATAAGTACAAATGTGCTACCCCTCCAGTTACACACATGAAATAAGTATATTTTCAACAGATTAATATACAAAAGATATTTAAAGGTTTTTAGATAAAAGTGAAATAAAGTAGAAAGAAAGATGAAAAATAGTAAATATCACTATTTATCTTCTTAAATACACAAATATGTAATGAGAAAGTCCAATTTATTTATCCTTCAGTTTTTTATTAGCGCCTTCTTTCACAGTCCATCCATTTTTTGTTGGATGCCTCTTAAGGCTTTGTGCTGACCAGTCCATATCTTCTGTCTCAGATCTTAGATTTTTCTTTTGGACAAAGTCTACAGCTTCTTGTAAAAAAACAAAGATCTTCTCTCCATCAGGCAAATATATTTTTATCCTGGCCGGGAATAGTACTTGAGCTTTAATGTTGGATTTTTTGAGGGACTTTATTAAAGGGACAAATTCTTTCCTTTTGGCAATAACAGAAGAGGTATAATCTTTGTCAAAATTAATGTTTTTGCCATTAATTTTGACTGAGGGGTTGGACCAGGTAGATTTTAATACCCGTCCTTTATCCTGAGTTGAGAAAAATCTAACTATTATAGATCTGGGGGTAGAGGAATTGCCAACTGAAACTGGTTTTGACATAGACCGGTGAGCTCTTTCAATTACAAATGAAGGTGATTTAGGTAAATTTAATGCTCTGGGCAACCATTTATAAAGAAATTGTATCATGTTACTGCCCTCATCTTTTTCTGATAGCCCATAGATCCTTAATTTATTTTTCCTTGATCTACTCTGTAAATCTTCAACTATCTCTAAAAGTTTGTTCTGCTTCAGAAGAATCTCATTCTGATTTTCACATTCAGACACATCAATCAGTCACTGTTTCTTTAACAGAGAAAAATCTGTTCATCATGTTTTTTGATTACCTCATTAAGTAGATCTAGCTGTTTACTGCTGTCTTGTTTTATCTTGCAATTTTATTTTCCAGTTTGTCCATTTTGATTGAGAGTTCTTGAATATCTGTAATAATTGATTGACGTTCCTTCTTCACTGAACTCTCCTGATGTGAATTTTTCGAGTTACTAATGTCTGTATCTCCTGTACAAAACTTATTGACAGGAAAAATAAAAAGGGGAAGTAACAACACTAAACTGAAAAAAAAAAAAAACGAAAGGCCAGATATTAATGTTTCTTCTGGAAGGAATTTGAATAGTTTTCTTCAAGAAAGAAAGAATATGTCCTGTCAGAATAATGAAAAATAGGCCGAGCTAAAATTCTAAGCTGTTAGCTGTTTGGCATCTTGGCCACACCCCCTTGGTTCCTTTTCCTGTCATGTACTCCTTTCCCAGTGTTTTGCTTTCCCAGCACTTCTGTCACGTTTGCCTTATTTTCTTCATTAGATTTTAAACCAAATAACTATTAGACGTGTCAACACTTTGCAAGCATTATTTGGTTGGTTGTTATTACAGTGCTACAGTACATATAATTTCAACTTTTCCACAGTCAGTCACTTCAACACCCAGTAATATAATATTATTATTTTCTACAGTTTTTTTCTTTTTTGTGCTGTTTGTCAGTTGTATTTTCTTACATTTCATGCAAACTGGAATATAATTTTGACTGGTATGTCTCATTTCTCTACAAATGTCACTTTTTTTGAAATATGAAGAAATTAAGCCTCCATGCCCTCTAAAAATATTTTGTGTTGCCTAGCTTAATTAACAGTTTCCCTAAGGCCCGTAATATTTGAGGCAATAGGGACATGGAACTTCTTTTTTTCTTCTTCTTTTTTTTTTTGGCTGTTCCCATTAGGGGTCGCCACAGTGGATCATCTGTTTCCATTTCTTCCTGTCCTCTGCATCTTGGTCTGTCACACCAACCACTTCAATGTCCTCTCTCACCTCATCCATAATCCTTATCTTAGTCCTTCCTCTTTTCCTCTTACCTGGCAGCTTCATCCTTAGCATTCTTTTCCCAATATACCCATCATCCCTCCTCATCACATGTCCAAGCCAACACAATCTTGCCTCTCTGGCTTTGTCTCTAAACCATCCAAACTGGGCTGACCCTCTAATATACTTATTCCTAATCATGTCCACCCTCACCACATACAGTGCAAATCTTAACATCTTTAACTCTGCCATGTCCAGCTCTGACTCCTGTCTTTTTATCAGTGCCACTGTCTCCAACCCATATAACATAGCTGGTCTCACTACTCTCTTGTAGACCTTCCCTTTCACTCTTACTGGTACTTGTCTGTCACAAATCACTCCTGACACTCTTTTCCACCCACTCCATCCTGCCTGTACTCTCTTCTTCACCTCTCCTCCACACTTGCCATTACTCTGAACTGTTGATCCCAAGTATTTAGACTCATCCACCCTCACCAACTCTACTCCCTATATCCTCACCATGCCTCTGTCCTCCCACTCATTCACACACATATAGTCTGTCTTAGTCCTGCTGACCTTCATTCCTCTCTTCTCTAGAGCATACCTCCACCTCTCCAAGGTCTCCTCAACCTGTTCTCTACTCTCACTAGAGATTACAATGTAATCTGCAAACATCATAGTCCATGGGGACTCCTGTCTGATCTTATCTGTCAACCTGTCCATCACCATTGCAAATAAGAAATGGGTCAGAGCTGATCCTTGATGTAATCTCACCTCCACCTTAAATGCATCCGTCACTCCCACCGCAGACTTCACCATTGTCACACTACCCTCTGTAAAATCTGAAAGGTCAAAAGCAGATGCATTGAAGGTTAAGAGTACATGACGGACTGCATGGAGTAAGTAAGCACTGTGATCAAAAAGTTATGTGGTCAAGGAAACAAGTCCTTATATGGACTTATGTCCGATTTTCTCTTTCTACCAAGCAATAAGTATTTAGGTGTGTCTTAACGCTTATGGGGAACTACCTGATTGGTATATGCAAATCATTTATTGTCTATTGGTGTATTTAGTCGACTTAGTATCAGTATTATCTAAGCATATATAAGCTCACAGTTTCTTTTGCTCAGGGAGACTCCCTATACTAACTTTGGGGTCTCCCACACATGTGTTAATAAAAGTGTTTATGAAAGAGAGAACTTGTGCTGCGTCTTCTTTAATTTGCAATTAACTATTTGAGTAGTAACTGTATTATCAGTTGACATTTCTTAGCAGTTGGCACCGCGACTCAGATCAGAAATCCGGGGATGGGTTTGAGGAGATGGCTGACGTCTCATCCCACAGATGGGCCCACAGATGGTTTTCTGTCTTTCGAGACCTAAGCAATTTGCAAGTGCCTGATTTACATTATAAATGTTCCCTTTTCCTCTCTCTTTTGTGGAAGTTTCAAAAGGTAGGTGGCATGATTCATTACTGAATAAGTGGGGGTTAAATGATGATCTTCTGGTGACATATACATGTGAGTGTGGGTTAGTGACTGTAGTTCAGTGTCAAAAAAACAACAAACAAAGGTCTTTTTCTTTTAACACGGGAGTGAGTGCAGTAAAGAATTGCAGCCAAACTCTGGCGAGCTATATGTTTTACAAAGTTTCTTGAGAAAGATGTTTGTATCTGAATCATTGGGCTACTCTCACCAAGAATGATGGGAAATTATGCTTCCCAACTAATGGCGATTTTGACAAAGATGTACTGGCTAATTTACAAAAGAAACTAAAAGAAAAAGGGAAAAGGGTACCACCAGGATGTTGGACAGCTTTTAATGATAGGCAAGTGGAATCAAAAGATAGGGAAAAGACTCCATAGTAAGAAGCTTAAAATTTAATTAAGACAAATTAAAAGGGCAACTGAAGGCATTGAATCATACAGCATATAAGATGAGAATAATAGAAGGAAAACCCTTAGAGACCCCACCATACAAAGGATTGTACCCAGTAGTGGGCTTACGTCAGTTAAATATAGGCTCAACTCAATCCTCCGAGGAAGAATATGTTTTTACTTTGCCCCAACCAACTGCACCACCTGCTTATGAAATAGCAGGACAGGTGCAGGTGCAGTTGCATGACCCACCAGCTCAACAGCAGGTACAAAAACATGCCATACTCCAGCCTGTCAAGTAACACATCAATGATACTGTTCAACAACCACAGTTGCTGCAAAGTTGGATCAGCTAGCACCTACAGTAAGTGATTCGCAAGTTACATCTACCTCTGTTGGTGCAGCTAGTCAAAGCCCAGACCAGCTCGACCCCAGACTTCAGCTTAGAGATGAATCCACACCGTATACTGGCCCAGCAAAACACACTAGATCTAGGGATCTGAATTTAAATGTTTTTTAAATTTTTTAAGGGTGACAAAAAGTGGGGCTTAAAATCCATGCAGGAACCGGTAAGGCACTTCCCAATTCTCATTGATACTGTAAAAGGATATTTAAGACTGCATAACTTCAATCCTGACTCTGATCAGGACACCTCCTCTTCATCTTCTTCCAAGGAGGATGACGAAAAAGGGTATTTCCCCTTACGAGAAGTCCCAAACCCTGCACATGGTAGAAATTAAACTGTTCCTTCTACCATAACTGTCACCAGGGCATGGTCGGTAGTAGACATTCAAGCGATTGTAAACTTCCTCCCATATGGTCTAACCTAGCAAAATTCCAACAAATTTTGGCTGGTCATGTTAGTCTTCAAAACCCCACTATTGAAGAAGTAAGGGTGGTATTGCAATATCCTGTTCCAGCTGACCTTTTAAAATGAATATGGGACCATAAAAATGTCCCAAATCCCGTTCTGCAGCATGGGACAATAGGAAATGATGGCTTTGAGTCAGTTAGGAGCCGTATACTGGACACCATTACAGTTATCTGTCCCCTTTGTCCCAACTGGTCGAAGATTAAGGCCATTCAGCAATGGGAAGATGAACCAGTGGACTCGTATCTGCCATTCCTTATTGATGATTTTGAAGCCTACTCAGGGTACCCTGAGCTGACAAAATGTCCCTCAGCCAGCGGGCTGTCCGCTACCTTTGTAGACGGTCTTCTATCCCTGATTTGAGATCAATTGAAGAAGGTGTGTTTGAATTGGCCCAGCCTGAGCTAGTTACCCAGGTGCAGTATCTATCTGACCTTATGGTAAAGGAAAAAAGGACATACAGAATCAAGTTCTTTATGCCCAGTTACATATGTTCTCTTCCTTTGGGCAGCAGGGCCAAGGAGGGGGAAATTGCTCGGGAAGTCAAGGCCTTAATGGACCAGGATTTCGAATGCAAGGCCACTCTCAGCAACATCCTGCAAATAATGGCTTCTGACAAAAAGTTCAGAGGCAAGTGGGGGATGGTGGTGGAAACAGTAACCTCTGTTTCATCTGTTAACAGGCTGGTCATTGGAGGAACAGTTGTCTGTACCTAGCATTGCAGCCACCACTTCCCTCTCAAGAATTTTCACCAGGTAACCCCTTTAGACAAGGGCGACAGTCTCAGTCAGGCCAGAATTAGCCTTGGAACTCCTCCTGGACCCCTCCCATTTGGCCTGATGCCCAACAGTCACTATAGACCTCCCCTGAACAGAAGCAGCAACTTTTTCCATTTGTTCCAATTGACCAGCAAGGTCCATTCGTGACATTAAGTGTGAAAAATAATCCTATTCCTTTCTTAGTAAATACAGGGGCCACCAAATCTATGCTTATATTGAAAGCTGTTAAACATCTTCCCTTCTCCAGCAGCACCACTAAAGGCATGGGAGTTTCTGGGATCCCCATAAGCTACCCTGAAACAGTCCAAGTACCATTGAGTCTAGGTCCTTTAACAGAATATCATGCCTTTTTAGTTGGCATGTCAGCACCATTGAACATACTTGGCCATGATTTGCTATGCAAACTAGGGTGCACAATTTATTGCACCAAAGAAAGAAACTTTCTGGAAATCCCACTAGAAGAACAAGACCATGTCATGTTAAGAATGTGTACCTCGGCTGATTCAAACTATTTGCAAGCAGTGTTCACACCGTGTCAAGAACAACCTGCTCCTTCCCACCCTTCACTAAATACTCTTCCTGCATCACTATGGACCACCCATGATAATGATGTGGGCCTCTTACATTATGCCGATCCAGTTAAAATCACCATGAGGCCTGGTGCAGCATTTCCCAATGTACCGCAATACTCTGTTTCCGCCCAGGCAGAAGCAGGGATCACTGCAGTAATCCAATCGTTATTGCAACAGGGCATTATAGTTCCTATCATTAACCCATGCAATAATCCTATTCTACCAGTTAAGAAACCAGGCAGGGAAATGTATAATTTTTTTTCAAGACTTTAGAGCTGTTAACAGGGCTGTTCTACCTGCCTTCCCTATAGTGCCTAATCCTGCTACTATCTTGAGCTGCAGCCTTCCATCTGCTACCACCTTCTCTGTGATAGACATTTCTTATGCATTTTTCTCTATTCCGATTAATTTGGATAGCCAATATCTTTTTGTGTTCACATACCAGGGGCAGCAATATACGTGGACTAGACTTCCCCAGGGGTATGTGGAATCACCTAATCTTTTCTCAAGAGAATTGAAGTGACAGTTGGATGCTCTTGCTCTTCCTGCCAAAACAGTGCTAGTGCAGTATGTCGATGACATTCTCATAGCCTTCGCTACTCAGCAAGCATGTCAAAGAGATAACCTTGCCATTTTGCAGTATTTGGCTCTTCAGGGTTTTAAAGTGAACAGATCCAAACTGCAGTTATTTCAGCCTGAAGTCAAATATTTGGGTCATTTAATCTCACATGGCGCTTGGAGAGTTTTGCCCTCCTGTATAACAGCCATCCAAAATGCACCCCATTCTACTACCCAGTGCCAGTTCCAAGGGTTTCTGAGACTGGCTGGCTACTGCCGCCAATGGGTTCCTAATTTCTCTGACATTACTCAGCCCGTGCTTGCTTTATTAAAGAAGGATACTCCTGAGCCTCTTCCATGGTCAGGGGAACATGAGATTGCCTTTATACAGCTCAAGGTGCAATTATCCAACCCGCTGCCCTAGGCCTACCAGATGACTCAAAACCATTTATTATTTTCTATAGTGAGCCAAATAAGGTGGTATTGGATCTTTTAGCTCAAAAACACATCAGACAGTACCAACCAATAGCATATTTTAGCACCCAATTGGATGTGGTAGCCTCTGGATTACCTGCATGCTTGAGGGCAGTCACAGCTGCAGCCATCCTAGTGGCAATTGCAGTCTCCATTACCTTAAGACACAACAGCTTTTTAGCTGTCATTCATGCAGTTCATGCTTTACTCTTAAAGACAAAAGCACAATATTTATCTCCCTCTAGACTGACAAAATATGAATTGATTTTACTTGTTAACCCTTCCCTCCAAATTGTCAGATGCTTGGCACTTAATCCAGCATCATTAATCCCCACCTTGGATGAGGATGAACCCCATGACTGCCTTATTGTTGTTAATGCTTCCCTTCCTCCTAGGTTAGACCTCCAGGATGTCCCTTTA
Organism: Protopterus annectens; assembly: GCF_019279795.1. Lineage (NCBI taxonomy): Eukaryota > Metazoa > Chordata > Ceratodontiformes > Protopteridae > Protopterus > Protopterus annectens. The sequence goes on from NC_056726.1 coordinate 1,692,169,333, forward strand.
CAAAATCCAGATCTGGTACTTTTCATTGATGGATCTTGTCTACGCAACCAAAATGGACAGCTGTCAACTGCTTGGGCCGTCTGCTCGCAAAACTCTGTATTGTCAGCTGGAACTTTACCACCTGGTTCATCAGCTCGATTAGCCAAGTTAGTAGCTCTCTCTGCTGCCTGTCAATTGGCCAAGAACAAAACAGTCAATATATACACTGACTCTCGCTATGCGCATGGTGTAATACATGACTTTGGCACTTTATGAAAAGAACAGGGATTCCTTACATCTAGTGGTACTATTATCAAAATGAATTTTATGTCAATGTGTTACAACATCTTTTGTTTCCAAAACAAGTTTCTGTTATTAAAATTGCAGCTCACCAGTCTGATGACTCTTTTCAAAGTAAGGGAAACACTATGGCAGACTGAGCTGCAAAACAAGCTGCTCTTTCCATCTCTGTTCAGAGAGAACCAACACAGCTGTGTATATTTCAACAGGTGTTGCAGTTGCCTACTTTTTCAAATCAGTGTTTATTATATTTACAGAGTAATGCGTCAGATTCCGAGGTGACTCAGTGGATACATGCAAATTGTAAACGTGGTGAAGCCTCCATTTGGAGACATCCAGATGGGTGCCATGTAGCACCAAAAGCTTTTTTTCCACCAATTGATCCATGCCTATCATCTTCTTGTTCATTTGGGCAAGAACTCAGTAATTAAGTGGATCCAATGCAATTGGCATGCACCTGGTCTTTCGGAATCTGTACGCCATTTTGTGTCAAGTTGTTCAATCTGTTTACAGTTTAATATTTTGAAAGGCACCCAGGTCCCACCTCAGCCTCTACAAAAACTGTTAGGTCCCTTTTGTGCCCCACAATGGGAAGTTATCAAACTACCTCCTTCTGCATGCTTCAAATATGTTCTTACTATAATTGATGTTATCTCTGGCTGGGTTGAGGCCTATCCATCTGCCAAGAATAATGCTATTTCTGTTGCTAAGAAGTTATGCACTGAGCTTATCCCCCATATTGGAGTACCATGCCATATTTATTCTGACAGAGGCACATACTTTACCTCACAGGTGATACAAGCAATTTGCAAAATGCTAGGTATTGTATTGAAGTTTCATTGCCCTTATAGACCTCAAGCCCCTGGCATTATTGAAAAGGCAAATCAGACTATCAAGGTATGCCTATTTTCTAAGCTTACTGTAGAAACAGGCCTCACCTGAGTACCACCACTACCTTTAGTATTATTTTCCATGCAAGGCCAAACTCATCATTCCAAGGGTTTTTCTCCACATGAAATTATTATGGGTTGACCTATTTGTATGCCCCTCACCCCCACCACCTCCTTTTTATGATTATCAGTTACATTATGCTAATTTGTTGTCCTACTGTAAATCTCTTGTTTCTGTTTTACAGCATCACAACCATCAGGTCATACAAGCTCAACCTCTACCTGAACCTGACCTGGCAAATCACCTTCAACCAGGCGACTGGGTCTATGTTAAATCCTTCAGATGAAAAACAGCCTTGCAGCCCTTATGGAAGGGGCCCTACCTGCTTTTGCTCACCACCTCATCTGCTGTTCGACTACAAGGATCATCTACCTGGATACACGTTTCACAAGTCAAGAAAATTGTGCATTCAGAAGATCAACAACCACTTTCTTTCTCTTCACCTCATGACATTCCAGAACCTGTTGCACTTCACACCTGAAGCCACACTAAATCACCCTCTTAAAGCCGTGAACTTTATTTTATCCTTCTAGCCATGACCACAGCTTCCCCCGCTACAATGCCTCTTCTGACAGACTCAACTGACTCTTCACTCAAGACACTTCATCCCTTTGGTACAACTGTATAACTGCAATCTCAATCTTCCTTGTGGGCTACAGCATTCCCTCAGAAACATTGTATGTGCATTTTCAGTACATTTCTTGTACTCCTAATTTTGCTATTGTGGCCATTCCTTTTTTCAGCTACCTTCACCAGTGTTGTGACCACCCCCACACCTTCATGTTTATCAACGAGCCACTAGTTGGCACCTAAACTTTAGCACATATCATGCCTTCAAGTTAATGTATGCCTCCTCTTTTAATATCAGTAACTGTTGGGTTTGCACTGCGATTCCTACTACTCATAATGGCATTCTATTCACCAGCTTTATCCTCAACACTTTTATGTACCAGCCTGTTTTAACCAATCCCACTGGGGGATTGTTGTCACATCCTAACAAGACTGTGTCACTTTTGTTGGCCTTTCACCAGCATGGCATTTTGTGTCTCAAGCAGAATGGATCCAAAAACATAGAGTGGAGTAGTTGTGACACTTCTATCATAAGAGTCTGCCACGCCATCCTTCTATCTTCCATTGCAAATCAATCAAGGGTCAGAGAAGCATCTTTTTCTGACTGGAGATGGTGCCCACAGGGTATGGCCTGAAAGAATGCGACATCAAAGAGACTAAATAACACACACAAACGACTTCATTGGCAGGAATGCAGTTTTGAAGATGATATACAGGGACATAATCTCTCTAAATGCACTCAAATGCAAAATGACCTGGGCTTCAATGTATTTTTCCACACTGTTATTAACAATAAAGCTTCTGAAAATGTCTTGAAGGTAATATTGAATGATGGCTGCTACTTTATCTGTGGAAAGAAAGCATACAAATAGCTACCTGAGAATTGGTCTGGCAGCTGTTTCCTGGGTTATTTATTCCCAGCCATATGACATATATATATATATATATATGCATTACCCTGGGGAAAAATTCAAAATAAATTTGAGAAGTGAAGGCTCTTATAACCCTGTGGATAAGGTGGATGCATTCTGGATCTACCACCATGATCTTGCCCATGTCAGCACTAAATGGTTAGCAGATATGGACCTCGAGGATGATGTAATTTCCTAAGCCGGCATGATACCCTCTTATGGGGCAGTAAAATCAATTTGAGAGCTAAGAAAACTGTCAAAACTCCTTGAAACCTTGAGCAATGCAATTTTTTCAGCACTAGAACTTATAACTGATGAGCTAACAGCCATGAGAGCTGTGGTCCTACAAAACCGTATGGCTCTTGATTTCATACTTGCGGCTAAAGGGGTACTTGTGCTTTAATCCTTGAGGATTGCTGTACTTTTATTTCTAACAATCAACACGAGATAACTACACATTTAGAGCTGATCCAGAAGGTGTCGGAACTGTTGGAGGCTAAGGAAGCCGATAGCTCCACATGGGCATGGTTGACCAACTTATTCTCTGGCTGGCATGGTACCATACTAAAACTACTAATGCTAATTGCTATTCTTGCCTTAATAACCTTTCTGGTTCTGTTTTCAATAAAGACATTGATTTGTAAACTGTTGGCTGCCAAGGCAGCAAAAGCTCAATCAAAGTTTTACATGCCAGTTTTTAAAGATAAAAGCAATGAAGTAAATGTTTGCAATAATGCTGAGATTCCAGATGTTATGGTAATGTTGAATTATGGAAAAATGTTTGATAGACTATATGTTGATGCTTAATCAGCATCAAATGGGGGACTGTAAAATTTGAAAGGTCAAAAGCAGGTGCATTGAAGGTTAAGAGTACGTGATTGACTGCACGGAGTAAGTAAGTACTGTGATCAAAAAGTTATGTGGTCAAGGAAACAAGTCTTTATATGGACTTATGTCCGATTTTCTCTTTCTACCTAGCAATAAGTATTTAGGTGTGTCTTAATGGTTATGGGGAACTACCTGATTGGTATATGAAAATCCTTTATTGTCTATTGGTGTGCTTAGTTGACTTAGTATCAGTATTATCTAAGCATATATAATCTCACAGTTTCTTTTGTTAAGGGAGACTCCCTATACTAACTTTGGGGCCTCCCACACGTGTGTTAATAAAAGTGTCTATGAAAGAGAGAACTTGTGCTGCGTGTTCATTCATTTGCAATTAACTATTTGAGTAGCAACTGTATTATCAGCTGATATTTTTTAGCACCTGGTACATATCCTGTACCACTCTTACATACTTCTCTGCCACTCCCGACTTCCTCATACAATATCCCAACTCCTCTCTAGGCACAATGTCATATGCTTTGTCTAAGTCTACAAAGATACAATGCAACTCCTTCTGACCTTCTCTGTACTTCTTCATCAACACTCTCAAAACAAACATTGCATCTGAAATAGGGACTTGAACTAATTTATCAACTTGTCAGCACCAAATACTTTCAACTCCATGTCCATAGCCCATTTGATTTAAATACCCTTTAAATTTCAGAAACATCTTCAAAACAAGCCAATGATGCTTTATATGTGTTCTTGGTCATAACAATTTCTATTAAAAAAAAAACATTAATTTGCTTTGGCTTATTGTAAGTCATAAAATCTTTACATATGCCCTCCTCTGCATTAGATATAACAATTTTAAGAAAAGCTAATATTTGAAATGTTTGTTCAGATGTTATATCACAAAATTGTCCATTAGGCAGATGAATCATTGAATGTATATTTTGTACAGCTACTCTCAAAGGTTGCAATTTGGTCTTCAAAAATGAATTTTCTATCAGGAACAGTCAGATTTTCCTCCCATATTTAAATCAAATAAACTTTCCTTTCATGAAAATGATCTTTTCCTCGCATATTTAAATAAAATCAACAGCCTTTTCATAGAAAATCTGCAATTTTCAGACCACTCGTTGAATTCATTGCAGTCACTGGTGCACTTAACACCTCTTAAAATAACTGGTGTCTGTGAAACTCCTAGAATTACTTATGCTTCCTTCCATCACATTGATACAAGGCTACTGCCGTCTGACAATTAGTGCAGAGTATTACATCTATAAGTTGTTAATGAGCTACTTTGGGAAGTACAAAGTTTGATTCATTCAGCCTTCCTTTGTCTACTGAAATATTAAGTCAATTAACCAGACAATGCTTTGGGGCAAGTGGGAATTTGGACTGGGCTTGTTAATGGTCTTCTAGACTACACACCTAGTAATTACCTATGGATCTGTGTCTGATAAAGATGTTAATTATCATAAATAAAACTTGACCAGCTACTGTACTGTTATAGCACTGAGTGACTTTATAAAAACAGTCACAACTCACTGAATTACTTCCAGAATCATAGAAGTAAAAAAGAAAGATAATATTATCGCTCAGATGGGACTCAAACCCAAGACCTACAGCATTCCATGCAGTACCACTGCTGCTGCTGCTGCTACTACTAAACCAACAAGAGCCTCTGGACAGGTAGGTGTTGCATTTTGGCTTAAGATCTCTTTTCTTTCACCTAGGAACCTCCAGCACTGTGATCAAGGTCAAATCCTAAACACACACACATACAAATACAGATAAAAGCCCCCTGATTAGGCATTGTCAGAATCACAAAAGTGAAAGGATAATATTATCCCTCATTTAGAACTCAAACACAAGGCCTTCAGCATACAGAGCTTGTGTCACTGCTGCTACTGGACCAACAAGTGGCTCTTGACAGGTAGATATTTCTTTTAACAGCTTTACCCCTTCACCTAGAAAATCACCAGCAGAGTGATTAGATAAAACTACAAACACACACACAAAAAGCCCTTTGCTTAGTTACTGTTACAATCATAGATGTAAAAGGATGATTTTTATGTCTTATTTGGGACTCAAACCCAGGCCTCCAGCATACTGTGCTGCTGTTACTGCTGCTGGATGAATGAGAGCCTTTGGATAGATACATTTTGAGTTTTCCCTTAAGACCCTCTTCCTAGTCAGCTAGAAAGGGAAAACTCAACACCTGTCTATCCAGAGGGTTTTGATGGTACAGCAGCGGTGATACCAGCAATGTATGTTAGAAGTCTTGATTTTAAGCTGCAAATGAGAGCTAATGTTATCCTTTCACTTCATTGTCTCTTAACAGTGCCTACGCAGAGTGCTATGTTTGTGTGTGTGTGTGTGTGTGTGTGTGTGTGTGTGTGTGTGTGTGTGTGTGTGTGTGTGTGTGTGTGTGTGTGTGTGTTATCTGAAAGTGCTGAAATATTGGCTGCCAGCCAGTTAATGTCTTATTTAGAAGCAGGACTTTATTAAAAATATTACCAGGATGAGTTCACAACTGAAAATAGTCTAATCAGATTTAATTATACCAAATGAGTCAATCTACTAATAATCTCTCTGCTGAGAAACTGGCATAGATATTCTTAATGTCTTGGCAAAGCCATTCAGAATTGTAATACATTTTGCTATATTAGAAATACTGAATGATAAAAATATTACACTTGATATTATAAAATGCATATAATCCTCTTTGAAAGTTTGATGTAGTACGACTAACAGTTTTGCTTCAGTATATCGGCAATTTTGCAGTTTTGCAGAACACCCCAAAGGTTATTACTGAGTAACTTTTACTTTCTGGGGGTAATAGATGTGATTCCACTTGGGTTAGGTTACAAAGATGTGAAAGGCTAAAATACCTTACAAAGGATGATATTTAAAAATGGGACCATGAGCACAATTTAGAAAAAACACTGTAAAAAAATAAAGGTATTTATGTTTTATGATTTACCACCAATAGCTTTATAAAAGGTTTAAGAAATGAAAAAAAAAAAGAATTGCCTACTACTATGTCTTACCTTTTCATTGAATTAGTTGTTTATGATGTCTAACTATCATGTGAATGAAATTATTGTCTATTTATGCTAAGACATATAGTCTTAATTGTATTAAGTTTATTCTAACTAATCAAATTCCAATGTTATTAGGAAAAGTTTTAGTATTATCTGCTCTGCATTACCGTTTTAGTATCATAGTTTCATAGGTGTACACTAGACTAACACTGGGGACTTTATAAGCCTAGCCAACCATCCCAGATGTATCCCACATGTTTATGGGCCTTAGAGGATTTTGTAAGGGGTATATGTAAAAGTAAGACAAGATTTATAGGATGCATATATCCATTAAAGACATAGATGCTAGACCTGGGGTATATTTCTGATTTTACATCCACAGATCTAAGATCCTCTAGAATACAGTCAGGGAAGAGTTCTGTTTCACATGGATGGGAAGCCTGTTCCAGAGAAGGGAAATTCTTTGAATCACATACCTACCCCTCTAACATGTCCCATTTATATCACAAGCAAAGCTTAAATCCCCTAGATAGAGTAATTCAGATGCTATTTGTTTTTCAGATTTGCAAAAGGTTCATCAGAGTGGGATTCAAGGATGCCTTGTATGCCAGGCATAGATCAGCTCTCAACAGTCTGTGACAAACATAGTATACAGATTTGGATTTTAGATGATCTACATAGAATATTTTGTTTACACCCTGTATTCTTTTTGTGAGGAACCTGTGTAGACATTTCAGTTGCTGCATGTGCTTGGTCAAGTACACACCAAATGGGGTGTTGTACTCAATGATAGACCTAATAAGGGCTGAGTACAGTGGAACAATGACTTCCTTTGACCTATATGTCATGCCCTTGCTAATAAGTTCAGTAGCAGAGAATGATTTCTTTAATACCTTAGACACATGTTGGTTGAAAGCCAGGTTATTATCTATGTATGTACCAAAATCCCCTGAATAGTGGTTCTACTATTAGGGGTGTGTTATCGATTTGATAATTTCCTGTGGTGGCTGGCTTCCCAAAGGGTACTAGGGTACTGTTATATATCTCTTGGTATTGAGTTTTTAGCCATGGCTTTGGAACCAGTTATTTATTTGTGTTAGCTTTTCATGTAGAATGTTAGTGTCTGGGGGCGGGGGGGGGGGGGTTATGACTGCTCTAAATTTTCAATTATCTACAAAATTGGTCAATCAGAGGTCTTAGACAATGGCTTTGAATTCCGAGAAGTAGATGCCAAAAAAGGGTGGACCCAGCAAAGAGCCCTGAAAGACTCTGCTAGTGCCAGGCCTCTTTGTGGTGATGGCCCCCCCATCCAAACTTCCTGGGTCCTATCTCAGAACCAGCTGGCTGTCTACAGTGTAACATAGGGGTTTATGCCTATATCTGTGAGTTTGTTTACAATGTCTGAGTAGGGTACTATTGCAAAGTACGTAGCCAGATGAAGGTAGACAGTGTGCTCCATTTTGCCTGATGAAACCAAACTGGATTGGCTCCAATGTTTGAAAGTTTTCTGTGTCCTTATTAATCATTTCCAAGATAATTATTTCCTTGGCTTTGCATATGAGACTAGTGAGAATTATGGGTCTGTAGTTTCCAAGGTCCATTGGTGGCCTGCGCATGTATAGAGGGATGATATTGCAGTCCTTTACTTGCATGATAGTAAGCCTGTCTGGTGCTATGATTAAACAGTGACTCCAGTGGTCTCAATAGGTCATATTTAAAGCTATTTAGGAGGCATTTTGGGATGTTATCAGGGACATTGATGTGGTGATCTTGGCCTTAGAGAGCGCATCTAGGACCTGCTCCCCAGTGATAGTTGTTGAGTGGGGGTTATGTTTGATGGTATTTCCTTGGAGAGGGGCAGGCGGAAATAAAAGGTATAAAGTTGGAGCTAAATTTTATAGCCATCAGATTTGCTATATCTTCCAGCTCTGTGTAGGTGGCTCCATTTACAATCAGTTGTGCACACCTCTGTGTGCTGCCTTTGAAGCTTCAGACATGCTTTGTTCTTGCCCTTTGCTAGGAGGCTATTTTGATCTGTGGCCTAGTCTCAGATGTTACAGATTTGAAAGTAAGCTGGAAAGAAGGGAGAAACACTCTTAATGTTACAGCTTGCCCTAACTAAATGGGATGATATGAAACAGAGGCTTAAACAGGCTTTAAGAGTCTAAGGGGAAGGCCTTCCCAATTTGATCTTGCAGTGCCCAGCAGAATGAGTAGATGAGGTAAGAAGGGGAGGAGCTTCTAAAGCTAAATTTAGAGTAGAGGCGAGCAACCCAAAAGCCACCAAATTTAAATAGCACAACAGGTACTGGGCCACAGATTACATAGAAGTTCATTTCTACAGATTTCTCAAAACAGAAAATAAAAGCATTAAATAAATGTAAGTAAGTAAGTGCAGACAGAAAGAAAGAAAATTAAATTATTTCCTTGGCTTTTTTTCTGTCTTTAAAACTGCAGCAGAGAGTCAAATAATATGCGTGTAAATTTAATCCAAATTGTATCCATTAAAGTTGTTCAAAAGCTACATTCAAAAGTTAGACATTACTAAAAGTGCCATTCCCATTTTCTTGATATGTCAGTCCATCAATAAAAGTTATGTTATAAGCTCAACAAATGTGCTTTAGTTAAAAATATTTGTTAAAAATGTGATTATTTTATCTGCATGGAGTTTATGAATAGAATGAAATGAAGCAGTATGGGAGACATTCAATTAAAGGAACTTAAAATGACAGTAAAAGTTATTTACTCTATAGCGGATTATTCCTCCTGTAACAAAAAGTTAATTTATTGTTATTGACAGAAGTATTTTAATATTTAGTGAAGTTTTTAAAAGATGCATTCATTAAATCTGAGTCTTTGAGTGTTTGCATTGCTATGATAGAGTTCAGAAAGTATTTACAGGTGCTTTTTTCTATATTTGTTTTTTGGTCAGTGCTGTATGCCAAACTTGGATTGCATGGAAACAAGGATGCCCTTTATTTTTAGATTTTAATAACATGAAAGAAACAATGAGAAAAACTATAGACCAGAAGAACAAGAGAGTACTTAGAAGGCAAAATCTTAGAGAATGCAGTCTAATTTGCCTATGTTCCATTGTTAGATTATTTGGCAAGCATGAAAATACCAGAAACATGTTGGGATCAATGCAGGTTAAGTAAATAATATAGCTAGCAAAGATCTTTTCAGGTAGCCAAAAGAGAGAGAGAGGCAGCTGCAACAACCATAACTCCTGTTCAAATTACTTGCAAAGAAAGTGCATAACCATCACATTGCAGTTGTTGAGAAACCACTTCATCTATGTTATCATCAGCGATGGCTAATCTGACATATTAATTTACCGGGTACTCAACTTGACAAAAAAACATTTCTTGCAGGGGTGCATGGAAGAAGCTTATTGGCACTGATATATGAGATGCAAGCCTCCCTCACCCCAAGTGTTATAGGCACTCTCTCCATGGTATGACGGCAGGGCTCACTTTGAACTACACTAGCAGTAATGTCCTATTGAGAAGAACAACCAAGGACTCCACATCAATGAAATGAACCTGATTTTAAGGAACCTTCTCTAGTTCTTAGTGAGGTGTAGGAACACCTGAGCAATCTTAATAATTTATTTAATTTCTACATCAGTAATTATAAGCCTAGTGCAACTGACCATCTGGCATCTCCTGTTATTACATGACTGTGGTATGCCTTTAGAAAACTGCTCCTCTGTCTCATGTTGGTTTATATACAATTAGTCCCATATCTATTTCACTTTATATTGTGCCATGGCAATGTGGATTTATCAATGGATTTACATTGATCTCCTTGCCAATGCAATGATTGTAGCTCAGCTATAAATTCTATCATACAGTCCATTTATTTACTTTGTATCCATGTATGTATGTATGCATGTATTTATTTATTTAAGCATTTTGTCCCCCCAATTGTTTAGCTTCCTGCTGACCTAAGCTTTGTGCCTTGCTACTGTCCCCCAGAACTTGGAACTACTCAGCCATAGGGGATGGGAAAACATGGACCAGAGCCTCCAACAGCATCTTACATGCTATCATGTATGAGGAGGATTTTTGGGAATGCAAAAACTGCAAAGCTGTTGATCACATATAAATGATTGCATATTAGGTCAGATGCAGGCCTACCCCATAACTAATCTTGTGAGTATGGCATGCTCTCTATCATTGGGAAAGTGCCTAATCATACAGTATCTCCCTCCTTCTCTGATTTGGGCAAGCTAGCAAAATGACACTCCTTCCCATCTCACTTTACCATGCAAATGAGTTCTATCTCTATGTGCAATGGAGCTGGAATCATCATATATTTCACTGATCTCACATTGGGTAGATTTGGCCTACAAAGTGTGACTACTATTTTTAGGGGAACATATGACTAAAAAATATACATTCATTGAAAAGAAAAAGAAAACAATGACATCAAGAAATATTAAAAAATATATATGTATATAGCTAAATCTGGCCTGCTTCACAGCATAGAGGTGTTAGCTCTGACTATGCCTCAAGTAACATGGCTTTAACCTAAGAATTGTAAGAACTATCTGGTAAAGGATATAGATAGCAGGTGGTGATTGCATTATCTTTCTAGGACAAGGCATTTGGTGATGTCCCACCACAAGAACTGCCCCTATAGTATTGCTTTTGAAGTAGGGATGGGACAGTTATAAACCTGAAAAAGAATATATGCACTATGGGTAGGAATATGGGTTTGTAGAAGCTTGCACTCGCAAAGACACCATGAAGCAAATATTACACTGCACATTGTGGCCATGGCGGTGGGGGTTACAACACAAGAAAATCAAAGCCCCACTGGATGACAGCTACAAACTCGAGTTATCAATGCCATCTCATAGTGTCATATGACATGCATGGTTAGTTGAATGAAATAGAAATTAAGGACTAGGGGTTTGATGATCATGTTGGATTAGGGTTGTCACCTGTCCCACTTTGCGAGGAACAGTCCCTCTTTTGGGAGTTGTGTCCTGCAAAAAAAATTGTAAAAATGGCAAATGTCCTGAGATTTTAGGGCAAAATTATTTCCTATATTTTATGTAATAGTTGCATAAAACAGTTATTCTGTATCTGAAACACCCAAATGTTATAAAAAACAGAATAAGCAACTAAAATGCTAAAAGAATACGCTTTTACTTATGAAAAAAGTGAAGTTCTGTCCTTTGTACTGGCTGTGGGTATGTTTTGGCCAGCAAAATCTGATGTTTGTACCAGAGTTGTCTCTCACAGGAAAAAATAATATACATGCAAATAAATATCAGTAATCACTATTCCACCATTAAATAGCATGTTAGCTGCTGTAAGCTATATTGTTGCATTGTATTTGTATTTATTTATGTATGTAGTTATGTTTGTATGTATGTATCTATATTTGTTTGCTTGCATATTTTTTTACCATGATACTGCACTGACAGTTTTCAGACACAGCCTGGGTGAGTACATCCAGTGAAAATAACTCCAAAGAAGACACTAATACAAGTTTTATAAACAGAAAATAATAGTTTAAAGTTATCACATGGTTGTTAAGAAGCAATACTTTTGAAACTGTAATCCTTATATATTTGTGGTAGAACAGCATTTATACAATTGCTGAAACATCATGAAAATTACAATATGCACATTATATACATTAGTAGTACATTGACAAGTGAGATGGAGATTAGAAGAAGCGGAGAGGATTGTCTGACATAGAAAACAAGAATAGTGGGTAATTGCCTTGGTAATAAGTCCCAAAGGAGTATTGTATCCCAATAGAGCGAAGCTGTGCTGAAATCAGCATTGGTTGTTGCCAGGCAGTAACCATTCATGTGACTCCCCTCTTTTCATCATTCTTGACAAGCTAATTCTTTATTTTTCAGTAAGTACTGCTTGATTTCTTTCTAACTTCAGAATATCTGCCTAAATACTTCATCCTTAAATTTTCAGGGTCTATGTATTATTTCCCCTCAAGTGTTTGGCAGTGCTCTGTACAGACTCAGACACCTTGAGTGACATTTTCCTGTAAAAGGAATATATAAGGAAACAGCTCCAGTACTTAATAATAATGACCATGCCTCCTGGCATATCTAAAGATCAGTTCCCTGTGCTTTCTCCTATTAACCTGGTGAACTTGGGCTTTCTGAGGCAGTGTAGCAACTGCCTCATGTACACAGACAACCCTCTCCTCTTACCTCCCAACACTCAGACTTGTGAGAAATGCACTTATATATCCAAATTGGAAGCCATGCACTTTCAAGCCAAGATCGGAATAGCTGGTCAAGAGGAGAAGGTCAACACCTGCACCACACCACATGCAACACAGCCCTCCAGAACACCCACCACCACAGCTCTCACATAAAAACACAAGCCACACACCCACCTTTGTGGAGGCTCTCAATAGAAATCTACCCAAGCAGCAGAGACCTCCAAGGCAGAAATGCACTCGACCAACACAACACAGCACAAACCACAAGACACATACCTCACCACCAAAACAGCTTGCCCAATACACTAATCATAGGTGACTCGATAGAGAGACACACACTAATGTCCCACTCACTAGGTTGAATAAGGAGACAGTAGCAGTCAGCTATCTATCAGGTGCCAGAATCTAACACATAGCACACACACTCAAGTCTCTCCACACCAAGTACAAGTATGACTCTGTCACTGCCCATGTGGGTGTGAATGACCTGAGATGCACCTCCATGGACTATATGAAAAGAGACATGGAGGAGCTCTCAGATTATGTGGGCCAGGCCGGTATGACCCTAGCCCTGAGCTGCATCCTACAGTCGCCCAGAATTATATTGCAGTACAAGCAGAAAATTATTGACTTCAACAATTAGGTAAGTTTCTGTTGTCATTCTAAGAGGATCTAGTATCTGTCTGCTTGGGATGACCTGAATGACAGACCTCGATGCTTTGCCAGAGATGGCCTGCATCTGTCATCCCTGGGTTTCCAGATACGGGCTAAGGCTCTTGCCAGCCCGATAGTGCCTGCCTTTTTTAGGCGATGTTCCAAAGACCAAATTACCATTGTAATAGCTATAAATGAATGCAATCTGAGGTTCATGCTTCTCACCGCTAGAAATCTAAATCTCAAGATGCACTTGCTCGAAGTGGTCCTCAAAATGGAGAACATCTGTATTTGTGCTGTAACAGAGACCTGGTATAAAGCAGCAGAAAGCACCCCTGCACTAACAGACTATAACTCATTCCACACCTTTCTGCCGTAGAACATGGACCGAAGCTCCAAAGGTGATGGTGTCTCCATATTCATAAAGGATATGCACACCTCCAGACTTGTAGCCCAGCATAATGCCTCTGAGATACTTCAGGTACAACTAACATTGGGTAAGATGGTGATTCAGGTCGTTGCCTGCTATAGGTTCCCAACCATGTCCCAAGACTCTCACTCTACATTCCTAAGCACCCTGGAAGCTATTAGGGTCCAACCCAACACTCTCATACTAGATGACTTCAACTACCCCTCCATCAAATGGGAAAACTACTCTTGCACCAATACACTGGCCCAATGCTTCCTGGAGTTCATCACTTCCAATGCCCTTGATCAACTCATTCTTATCCCCACTAGAGGAAGGAACATCCTTGACCTGGTTATTACAAACATTGGCAACCATTGTTCTACACCAATAATCAATTCCTCCCTGGTTAGATGAAACCACAAACTAATTACCATGGAAATCCACATCTCACCCACACCACCCGCAAAGGTAACCACCATGAAAAAGTTCTTCAACACTGACTTTGGGCTCTTAAACACAGAGGTAGCTAATTTCACAGCATCCATGTCAATGGAAAATAGATGCATGACTACCGAATCATACACCAATACACTGTATGAACACATAAATAAATGCATGGAACTAGCCATACCTAACAGAATCAAGATGCTCTCCTCCAAAAAAAAGGAAGCCCATCTGATGGTCCCCTGCCATTAATAAACTTTACAACAGAATGTAGAAACTGCTGCAGAAAAAGATGAAGTCCCATGACTGGAAAAACTCCATTATTAATCTCAACAAAAAGCTGAGATCCGTCACCAAAACCTCTAAATCTAGCTATGAAGGCAAAATTGCGGCAGACACTAAAAACAACAACAAAGCCTTCTATAGTTTTGTTAAAAATCTCCATGGCAATACCCAGGTTTTCTCTGAGTTACTGCACAATGGTACCTCCTATACTGAGCCAACAGATATTGCCAACATACTGGCCAACGGATTCAGTGCCAACTTTACCTCTCTCTCCTCCCCTAAAGGACCAATCACTGAAATGCCAGGCACTCAGCATTACTGCAGCACAGATTAAAGCTGCATTATCCAAGGCCAAGAATACAACTTTCATGGGACCCAACAATATCACTGGATGTGTTCTACATGAACTACAAAATGAGCTGGCACCACATCTGTGTGCACTGTTCACTAACATCCTCACCTCCAGCTTTGTCCCTACTGAATGGCGCACTGCTACAGTCATCCCTCTGTATAAAGTGGGAGTGACTACATACCCTGGGAATTATCGCCCCATTAGCCTGACGAGTCTGATATGTAAGGCTATGGACTGTAATCATTGCAGACCTAATTAACAAGGATATAGGGAATCTCCATACTCTAGATCCCATGCAATTTGGTTTTGTGAATGGTAGATCATGCCTGCTCAACCTGGTTGACTTCTTTGAGTCAGTCACCAGAGCTGTGGATGAGGGCAAGACAGTTCATACAACCTACCTCCATCTGGCCAAGGCCTTTGATACCATTCTTCACTCAGGAATTATTGATAAACTCACCACACTAGGTAGGTTGCAAATTGGCTGACAGATAGAACCCACAATGTGAAAGTAGTGGGCTCCAAGTCAGACTGCCAGCCAGTCATGAGTGGAGTCCCACAAGGATTGGTCCTGGGTCATCTCCTGTTTGGCATCTACTTCTCTGAAGTCCAGGCCAACACAGAGGGACTCTGGCTGACCAAGTTCACAGATGACTGCAACATGGGAGCCATTATTAACTCCTCAAGTGATGTAGACATCCTACAACAAGGCCTCAATGAGACCAATGACTGGTGTCGAAACCATGGCCTTGAGCTTAATGCCAAAAAATGCGCTGTCATCCTCTTTTGGGAAAAAGTTCCCCTAATTACCACATTGATGGGAGCCCACTGAACAATGAAGGTGTTATAAGAGATCTGGGGACACAGGTTGACAGCAACCTCTCCTTCGACTAACATATTGCCACTGTGGTCAGAAAATCCTTCTATGTGACACATCTCATTACCAAGGGTTTTGCATCCAAGAAGAAAGAGGTCATCATCTCTCTCTACTCTTCCCTCATTAGGCCAATCATCGAGTATAATACCCCATTTGGCATGTACCTCACTAGACACATGCAACAGCTGGAAAGGCCCCAAAAGTACCTCACAAAGAGAATCCTGAGCCATAAACACATGTCCTACATGGACAGACTCAAAAAAACTCCAGCTATTCTCTGTCTCATATCATCTACTAAGAGATGATCTCTGATTGACTTACAAAGCCATGTTTCACTCAGGTCTGTTAGAAATGCTACATCAAAAGAAATCACAATCCTTCCAAACCACACACGCCAGAGACCTCAACCTCATTACCACAATCAACAGAACATGCTGGAGTGACAGGTTCATAACCCAGAGACTGCCCATGCTCTGGAATAGACTTCCCATACATGTCAAGCAGAGCATCTCACTGGCCCTCTTTGAGAAATCTTGATGAGGGGATGGGAGATAGAAAGTTCATCCCAGGTATCACTCCAGTGGCTCTACTTGAGAGAAGCACTGCAAGCTAACGTTGGGAGGCATGATACCAGATAACTTCTATCGGCTAGGCTTGTAAAGGCTCCAGGGCCATTAGCCTAGTACACACCTATGAACTTATTTGCAGGCAGGAGCATTGGGTTTCCCTGAGTAGGCAGTTTTTTAATTGGCATTGTAAGTTGAGCAAGGAGGTGAGTATGTTCAGATGGATGGACAGAGGTTGCCAAAGGTTTGGAGCTAAGGTGAAGAACACTGTTTGGTGTGAAGTTTGTTTGAGGGAGAGAAGAATGCTGGAGTGGTTTGATTAATTTTTTTTCTGTAAGTTTGGATGCGAGAGGGGATTATGTTTCAAAGCTGCTTAGCTTAAGTGAAGGTACGACAATAGTTTACTTGCGGTGGGATTTTGCAATAAAATGGAAGATTTTGTTGGTGATGGTTTGTATGGTGTCTGAGTTTTTTTTTGGTAGCAAGTCAAGAAGAGTGACAGGCCATATTCTTGTTAAGAAAGGAAGTCCCATTTGAATATTGCTGTTCTTGCAGAAGCGGGGAAAACAGAGAGATTTTGTTAGCCCAAAAGATAAGGGAGTTGATCTTGTCTCTGTCTCTTTCTCCCTCCCTCCCTCTCTCTCTCTCTCTCTCTCTCTCTCTCCTTTTTTTTAATATGGAATTGTATGGAATTTGAAGTAGGATCATGGATACTAAGAGATGCATTGTTGTTTACCTTTCATATTTTTCTATCATTTCCTTATTTTCTTAGAATTTTAATCCATTGATTTTTTCAAATAGTTTCTTAAATAATGTTATTGATTTCATTATTTTAATAACACCATTTGAATATTAAAATATTTAGACTTTTAAATAGAGTTTAACATCATTTTCTTCTTTATATAATTATAGAATGTAAAATGCAGCTGGGCCTTGTGGCCATTTACAGCCTGCCAGTAGCAACCTTTTTCAAGAAGTGATACCATTTGTGAATTTATAAATGCCTGTACAGTTGTCTAATTCTTTCCTAAAGGAAAATAGTGTGCCACATTGCTTAATCTGGAGTGGACCTCTGTTCCAGTGAAGGATAGTCATTGTTTGATAAATCTGTTTCTCCACTGTGATTTGTTTAGTTGCTGAAGCTGTTTCTGATCCCTGATTCTATCGTTCACTAGACTGTTTATTTGTGGAGAAATAAGAGATCTTGGACCCACGGGTCGCTAATGGTCATGAAGGAAAGTTACAAATCTCCTCTTAGAAGTCTGTAGAACATCAAATACAGGACAAGGCCTCCAGTCTCTCTTGATAGACCTTGATAGCCTTTAGGCACATGACCTTTTTTGTCAGGAACCTTTGGTGTCTCTCAAACTGCTTGATATGTTTAGCAAGATACATCCCAAAGGGAGCATTGTATTTGATGACAGGCTTTATCTGTAAAAAATATATAGGGAAAGGACTTATTTGGGTCTAAAGGAAATATCCTTTGCTATTAAGTGGGAAGAATAGAAGGATTTCCCAACCACTGTTGCAATATGATTATCAAAGGAGAGGGAGTTATCTACTCATGTCCCAAACTCTCTGACATCTTCAATTTGGAGTATTGTGTTTTGTATACTATAGGTTTGCTGGAGGGTGTGCTTATTAAACACAACAATGTTGCATTTTTTAGCATTTAGTTTTAGCCTGATTTCAGTGCACCAGCTGTGTAAAAGTTCATTTTGTAGCTTCAACATATCAGAAAGAGAATTATGTATAGCAAGTGTGCAATCATCTGCAGAGTTAGTTAATCAGAGTTCCCTGCTCTGGAATAGACTTCCCATACATGTCAAACAGAGCACCTCACTGGCCCTCTAGAAATCTTGATGAGTGGATGGGAAATAGAAAATTCACCTCGGGGATCACTCCAGTGGCTCTATCCAACAAAGGCATTGGGAACTAAGGTCGGGTGGCATGATGCCAGTGTAATGCTATGGGCTTGGCTTGTAAAGGCTCCAGGGGCATTAGCCTAGTACACACCTATGAACCTATAAACATTTGTGGGTTGAGTTCAAGTACATTATTACACATAAACACGTCCGGAATGAGGCTTTGTAACTTAAATTTAAACTAAACATAAACAGACTGACTACCACACTCCTACATGTTAACACTCTGGCTGTTCTGTCAAAATGGCACTGCTGCCTGCACGTACTCACTGTTTATATGCATGTGCTTACATCTGGAAATGCTTCTTAAAGGTACATAAACACATGCTGGTCTGCAGTCTTGCATAGTGTACAAGGAGATTTTGACTCAGAAAACCCTTGCAGATGAGCAGTAGGTTTGGTGATCAGTTTATCAGAGCTGCATAGAAATGTGGCAGTCTGTGGGTATGGTCTGGGTAAACTGGACCATTGTTCTTTACAGACCAGTTCTCTAGTTTAGATCATGCATAATATAGAGATTCCTGTATGTCTGTGCTACCCATGGTTCAAGAAGAATACCGAAGGTACAACATAGTAAGTAGCCAGGTTGCATCCACTGCTCTCAACTGCAGAATCTGGGCAAGCAATGTTACTCCGACTATCCCTGTTTATACTTCTTACTCTCTCTCTCTCTCTCTCTCTCTCTATACATATATATATATATATATATATATATATATATATATATATATATATATATATATATTATATAGATAACCAATACAAAAAAAGATGAGATAGCCGGTCATTAAAGGTAGATACTGAACAATGTAAATACAGCAAGTATAAAAAAGTATCAGAACCACTACGGCTTCAAGCATAAAATGCTACGGCATAAAAGCAAAACTTTAATGTGGGAAATAAAAAATACAAGGATAAGCACTTTCGGGTAACAGACCCTTATTCAGATCCCAGTAAATGAATCAACTCATATCAATAAAAAGTAACATGTGACCAATCAAATATCATATGCAAATATAACATAGTCTTTTCTCTCAAAACATTGATCAATACTGTGCTTGGTATCTAATCAAAGCCCTTTTTGTATGTATGTAAAAATGTATCTCCATTGGTCATTACACAGATTAAAATATCCAATAAACATCAAAAACAGAAATGAAATTAATTGGTGGCTTATGCACATATCAATAAATCCTAATCAAGTATGTAAATTAGTAAATCGTTCTGAACTAAGTCATGTCATTCATAAAAACAGTCATACGATAAGACAAGGGAAGAACTCTAGCCTGCCTGACTAATGCATCTAACAAAAACCTCATAAATAAACAATAAAGTCACTGTCATAGGAATTTATTACATTCTGATAGTGGATTATAGTTATATAGAATCTTCTTACTGAATGATGCAAGGAGTGGCAGTAGCCGAAAATCTACACCTTCTAAGCAGATGCTAAAGCAAACGTGAATACAACAAGATGACCCAACTGCTGAATTCATTTTACTGTTCATATAAAATATATTATGTCTATATAAATAATGCCCAATCACATACATTTTCCATTCTAAACATGAAATGTTAAAAATAATTTCAACACTAAAATAAATTATGAAAAGAACAACTAATAAATATTCAGCTATGCCTTAAAAAATGTAAATGCATCATTGATCATTTACATAATAAAAATCTGACCACTCTACTAAAGAGCATGGTACTTAAAATAATCCAAAGCACTTCCTGATCTGGTTGTATTGGGTAATTCTTCAAAGTATGGAAATGCTATCAGCATTGGGATGCTTATCTTATGGGCATAATTCCTATTCTTCTCTTATCTTGTTTTATAAACACAGAAGATACATTATCACTCTGACAATAAAATATGGTCAAATATGCTCTTTATCATGTGTAAATTATCTGGATTAGCTTCAACATGGAAAGTCAACTATAAAAGGCAATAAAGTTGGGATGGTGGCCTAATGGTTAAGGTGTTTGCCTTACAAACACAAGATGCAGGGTTTGAGTCTTGCAAGGGATAATTGGCTAGGCTTAAAATGGCTCACAAGGACAGTTAGCCTAGTACTAATCTATGAACCTATAAAGATAATTTCAACACTGAAATAAATATAAAAACAACAACTAATAAATATTCTACCAATCACCGTAAAGGTTATAGGCACTGTTGATCATTACATAATAAAAATCTGGCCAGGCTACTAAAGAGCATGATGCCAAAAGCAATCCAAAGTAAATGGTTGAAGCAATATACAATAACCAATGGGATTGCATATTATGGCACACGATTAGCTATCGTTAAAATATGTAAATACTGTTAGCAGTGTAATGTTTAACCTATAGACACAATTCTTGTCCTTCTCTTTTCTAATTTTACGAACACAGAAGGTACATTGTAACTATATCAATAAAATATAGTCATATATATATATATATATATATATATATATATATATATATATATATATTCTAAGACTTAGGACTTCAAAATTATCTTCAACATAAGCAGTTAAATATAAAAAATCTAAACATTCTTAGTTGCTTAGTTGATGTATATCCTGATCACACTAATGGAAGGTAAACTGCTAAAAAACAATCAAAGATACTTCCTGATCTAATCATATGATTAAAGCAATAATAAATGGCCAGTGGGACTGTGTGTGATATCACAGTACTACCAATCATAAAATGTTATTAATTTAATTTTCCAATCATATCATACATTATCAGTTCCATGGAATACTGTACAAACATTTTTTTTTTTTTTAGCATTTGTTGACTAGGAAAGTCCGACTAGGTTCCACAGATCCTGTTTTCAGCAGAGGTCTGGGGAGAAATGCTCCAGAAGCATGTTTTTAGAATGTGGGAGGAAACCGGAGTACCTGAAGAAAACCCACATGAACGCAGGGAGAACATGCAAACTCCACACAGAAGGCACCCCAGCCAAGAATCGAACCAGAGAGTCTCTTGCTGTGAGGTGACAGAATTAACTGCTGCACAACTGCACCGCCCATGCAGCTTCTGGTTCAAGTTATTGATATGATTATTAACACACGGCATATATTTATAATAGTTCCAAAAAATAACACACATTTTCTCTGTTTTACAGACATATAAGGAACTACTCCATGTAACTGAATGTTCATAATATCAAATGTTTTTACTGCTGGCATACATGATCAAATAGTCATTTGATCTTTTCTGATAGCGTTACTTTGTGGAAGGTCACAACGCAGTAGGGAATGAGAATTTGCCCTTTCCGCACAGCTGTATGGTTCCGGAGTTGGTATATATAATTAGTTGTGGGTGTGAGGGGTGCAATCCAGAAATAATTGGAGACAGTCGGGGCACTTTTAAAATATTAGTTTTATTAACTTGAGACATTGACAGAATATGACAATTTGAATTAATATGAATTGTCTGAAGTAAATGAAGTCTATAACTCCAAGTATTGTCATTTTTATTAACTGTAATTTATTGCCTTTTCTCCAAAAGCCAGTTTTACAAGGGATCATGAGATACAGAGCTAAAATATGAATCAAAATAAGGGATATCCCTGAAAATAAAATACGTTTTATAACTATGTAGTACATATCAGTCAAAGTAAAACTGTATATGCCTTAAGCATCTTAAAATAATGTGACTGAAATCTTTTCTGAATTATAGTGGCTATTATATAAGGAGTATATTTAAATGGAAATTAAGTGAATAGTTATATGGAAATAAACCATTTAGCTTGTAATTATACAGTAGAGAAAAACAGTAAACTTAATTAGTATAAAGTATCTATTATTTTTAATCTATTTTAATAACATGCCAAGTCCGAACTAGTATGTTTCAGAGAGGAATAGTATAATATTGTACAATATGAAAATCATAATATTGGCTATATATATATATATATATATATATATATATATATATATATATATATTAATACTTGGCTTGGAGTTATGTTAAGCATATGCAGATAGTATAGTATAGTATAATATGAAAATCATAATATTGGCTATATATTTTAATACTTGACTTGCAGTTATGTTAAGCATATGCAGATAGTGGTTTATAATGTAATTTTTATTCTGAATGACCCTATAGTGATGGAACAAACATATATAAAGCACAAAAAAATTCAATAAGGTTTGAGAAGATAATGAGCCTCATTAAAACACTGTTATTTAAGAACCCAACCCTTCACATAAAACATGGTTGGTGATAGCTTAGAATGTTCATAGGTAATTAATGGGCTAGCTATCTTTGTAGACCATTTTAAGTCTAGCCCGTTTCTATTAATGGTGAGAATCAAACTCTGTGCTTATGTTTGTGAGGTAAACACCTTAACCATTCTGCCAAACCCAACTTTGCTACAGGTAGTTGCATATGACGTTACTTATGGAAAATTAACAGCATTGATACACCTACTAATGTGAGTGTTGGGAAACTTTGAAGGTTGGCAACTGGTACAGTAGATTGAAACTATAAGTTGTTGTCAAGCTGTTTGTTGTGATCCAGGGTTTGATTCCTTCAGCCTTTGCTTGCCTGTTATTGTTACTCTGAGCAGGTTAATTAACCATTCAGTATTCTGTGGCATTTGGGGTATTGGGATAGTCTTCATGACTACATACTTGGTTTCTACCTATTGACCTAAAGGTTAAATATATGTTTAATTTGATACAAGCTACTGTATGACCGCAAGGGAGATGAAATGAAAACAGCTTATTTATTTATTTCTGACCATTGTAATTTGCACTTATAAATAACCTTTGTAAAGCATTATATGATGATCTTTCTCTCTCTGTCTATAGTGGTCTACATGTTAAAAGTATTGACAACTAACATACATGGTACATTGGTGTAATATACAAAAGAGAGAATTAAAAGGGGAATTTGCATGTATGGGATTTCTAATAAAATATGAACCTCAGGTTCCATAGAAGGGAATTGGTTTACTAGTACTTTAGTTATCTTTCATTTTATTTCTATTTTTGTGGTTTAATTTCTACAAGAAATTTGGGTTCAAATATTATGCTGGGAATGCATACCAATCCTATTTCAAAGCACAGAGTTCAAGAAATTACTATTGTTTCAGTCTCTGAAGTTAGCTAAAAACGCTCTTCACATCACCAGCAATATTTCCTAAATTTCCTCCTTTTGTAATTTACATGGGATTGCATGTGTTAGTAGCATATTTAAGTATGAATGTATTTTTTTTATTAGACACGTTGTTCCTACTACTATTGTAACTGTCTGAGTATCTTTCTTCCACATTGCTCTCATTTTTTATTACAAATTCTGGTATTTTATGACTATGCTAGAAAATATAAAAGAAATAAAGTTAAAAATACAAAACAAAACAAAGACAATTATCAAAAATGAAAAAAAAAATACAAAGTTTCAGTAGATCATTTAACATGCGACTTCCATTAGTTTAGAAAAAGAAAAAAAAATGCATTCTTTTTCACTAATTTCTCAAGGCTGATATGGTTCATAGTTTCATATGTACTTAATAGACTATTGACCCATGAGGATCTTTACAAGCCTAACCATACATTCCCATGAAGATTTTAGCAGTTATATTTTAAGAACAGGTGAGCAGAACATGCACATGTTGTTCCAATCCATGAAGAATAAGGGTACTAAACTATGGGTGAAGTTGTAGTTAGCTGTCCATTCATCCAGCTTATATTTGAATAGCATAAGGGAAGTACTTTGTTCCATGTGGAGAGGAAGACACTTCTAAAGATATGGGGCAGGATTCACGAAGCCTCCGTGTAAGAGTTATAAGTCTTACACGGAGGCTGCAGTTAAATGGAGTGATGTCAGCATGCCATGCATATTCATGAGGGCATGCTGACTCACACCTAAAGCTAACACGGTCCGTGTAAGAAAGTAGGGGGCGTGTCCGTAGGCCGAGCCCAGTAAACGGACAAGCCCCCAGAAGAGTAAAAGTCCCGAAAGTGAACTCCCACGACAGAGTCGGTGTAAATGTGCATAAACACAACACAACACATGCCCCCACAGACTATGAACATAAACCATAGCAATGAACATTTTATAATTTTTTTTTTAAATTGTCAAGAAGTTTGCCCGTGAGTGCGCTCGTTTGCGCGAGCATGCCCGTAGCTGAGCCACAGTTAGCAGTCATTGGAAAAGCATATAAGAACTACATATGCAAAGTAAGCCAAGAAGCAATAGCGTAGCGGTAGAGACGTCGGCTAAAGAGTAGGCAGTCATGGTTCGAGCCCCCTCAACATCATATTTTAATTTTAGTGAAATAAGCACAAAACAAGTCCCTGACATATATGTACACATATAAAATATATTTTATGTAAAATGTAATGAAATGTGACACTTATTTTGAAGAATTGTGAGATAACAAAATAATAAGAAATGTCAGATGTGCCTATAGCTGAGCCAGAGTTCAACACGTTGAGTGTATGTGCCGGTAGGTGAGCAGTGCTCTGACATGCTCAAACTGTGTGCCCATAGCTGAGCTGAGCGTAATATGCATGCTGACAGCCAAATGACGCGTAAACCAGCGTAACCCATTTGCATGGAGCTGCGCACCGCGCCAACAAGCTAACCGAAGGGCAACATTGAGCAAGCTGTAACAAAACTGCCTTTACACAGACACACCCCCTAGCCTGTGTAGACAGTCCTAAAATATAAAAAGCAGTGTCCAGGCTCGAACCCAGGATACCATGCACCATAGTCAAGGTCCTGAACCACTAAGCCATGACAGTTGCACTGAGAATTGCAGTAATAGTAAATATATAGAAATGAATAGAAAGAGGAGCATGACAAAGCAGGTTTTGAAAAGTTGATACAAATCCAAAATGGCCAATCACAGATAAGTGCGGGAAAAACGGTATATATAAGCCCCATAGGTGGGAATACACAGCATAAACGATTGTAGAACTAACCTGCAGCCAGCATGTCAGGTGTAGGGGAAGGTACTTGCTTTCCAGCACAGAGGTGGGGCGTGGAGGAGTCCAAATATATGGTTTGGCTCCTAGTCCACACTCATGAGGCCCAACTCATGCAGGGCCAGGTCCTGTGGGGTGCATATAGGGCTGAGGCATGGGACCGGTTGGCTCATGATCTTACCAGTGCCACAGGGATACCAAGGACTGGTAAGCAGGTCCGTCACCACCATGCGGACCTGAAGAGATGCAAGCAGGACCAACTGACCCATTGGATCCAGGAGGCCCGGCAAATGCCCAACGCCCCACTACTGAGTAAGTAACATCTAATTATCTATGTAAGAAATAACCTAGCTGATATTATGGAGATGTGTATTCCAATATCACTTTATTTATATTACAGCTGCAGGTGTCCGTTCTGCGAACCGCAGAGCCTATGGCGATAGGCTGGTGCGGTTGCGCCACCAGGCAGGTTAGTGATCCTCTCATTGTAACTGTAAATAAATATAAAAGTATGACAGTTATGAAAAGACTACAGTGTACTGACTAAGTAATAAACTGTGCAAGTAACAAGTGTAAGAGGGTTTGCAAGTATTGCCTGATTAGAAAAGTCCAATGCAGTGTGTAATCCAAAGAGACAGATGAAACACTCAGAAATAAAATGTGAAATAAAGATGTCCCCCCAGTAATATAATAGGACATAACCATCAGCAGTCTGAAAAGTACAGCAGCAGAAGCAGAGTAAAACACATGTAAAAAATATATCCCTGTTAAAATACAGAAACCTGAAAGAAGTGAGACTGTTGGAAAGGATTGTAATAACTACAGCTAAAACATGTAAATAAAGCCTAGAAGTAAGTACCATCCTGAATTGTAAAAATAAAGCAAGTGAGACAGTGTGAGAAACAGTTATGAATCCAGCAATAAAGTAGTACTAACACCTAAATAAAGTATACTGCAGTCAGTACATAATGAAATGAATGTGACAAACAGAACCAAACAGCAGAATGTGTTGAAAATGTTACTGCAGCAGGAAAGTGTAACCCAAAACATGGATATGTTGCTCTCAGTCTGCAATATGCAGATAGTATGGTAGTCTGAAATAACAAACATCCACAGTTTTCCATAGCTATAAATAGCAAATGTAGCAGGATGATGTAGCTGAGCAGAGCCAAATCTGAATGTCTGAATAAAAACGAAATGTAAATTGATCTGGCAGTAACATTGGTATCAGCAACTAAATAGTTATCACATAGGAAACTGTAGGCAGAACTGTAGTGTGTAAATATCTGCAGCTATTAAAAATGTACAGCATATGTATTGTTATTTGAAGTTGCTAATTAAATGTCCTTCACCTACCCTATAACCACATCTAATCCATTCCACGTGAAATTGGTATGTGCAATCAAAATTAACACCCCTGGACATTTGTCCTGTTGGTTCATACAAATTTGCATGTACGTTGATGCATGTGCCCTATTCATACACCCAAACCTGATGGCCTGCTGCCACCAACCAATCCTGCATGTTGTTGGACTGTGTCCTGCTGTTCAAATTATGCATGTGTTATGCTTGCTGTGCAATGGTTTGAATATCTGGGTGTTTGGTGAATGGGAATACTAATGCATGCTGTTACAACTAATTATGAATGGTATTGTACATTACTAACCCAAACTATCATGACATAATGCAAAACATAGGACGACAGGGAAGGCGGGTTCCAGCGGACCCACCTCTCCCTCCTCAGCTGGCGAGTGCACCTGGCACTAGTGCTGCATCCGGACCCTCCTCTGGTGGCCCTGTGCCACCTGCGGGTGGAAGCGCTGCAGGGGATGGGGCTCGTCCCCCCCTCTGCAAGCGTGGCCAGAGGAGAACAGCCACTCACCCTCCGTAGTGTCCGGGCTGTGGTGCGTAGGGAGATCCACGAAGCTGTTCTTAGGCCCCTACGCCAGCTTGAGGCTCAGGTGGCACAACTAATGGGCGTGCCTGCTGCCCGGCCTACACAGACCCCAGCACAGCCCCGTCCTGGGCTGTGAAGGCACAGTGGCAACGGCCTATGGGTGGGGATATCAGTTCCACTGTTGCTATCTGTGGGCTCATGGGCTCTGGATATCCAAACATCCATCCCCGTCAGTTGTGTAACCCCCCCACATGTGTCATACACCACCCCTGTATGCGTCTTGTCTGTCTTGTCTGTTAAGCTACCCAACCTACCACCCCAGCCTTACCGACTTCCTGTACCTGACATCCCACTCTCACCTGAAAAAAAAAAAAAGGGCACTCTGTTCCCACAAAAAAATTACGCCGCATACATAGCTGCCCATGACGCACACATGTCTGCTGGACATGGAAACTGTAAATTACAATTGGCTGCACAACAACTGTTATTGTTGTCCTTACACCTCTCTCAGGGATGGAAGGTATCAAAAGTCACACTGAATTACAAACATATGCACAGCTGTTGCTGCAGAAGATATGGGCAGCTATGGGCCTTTCCTACATCCCCCCCCTGCAAAACCTGAGCTTGTTTCCCTACTGTCTCACCCTCTCTGTGACCCCTTTTTGCACCACTTTCCTGTCTCCCCATTTTCATTTCTTTCAAAGAAAATAGCGCGGGTGTGCGCATGAGTAAGCACTGTTAAGCAGTTGTAAGCGGGTGTGCGCTGGTGTGCGCTTAGCTCCGCGTGTGTGCGCAAAGCTAAACTCCAGTGCGCATGCATGAGCTCCGTGCAGACCAGCGCTAACCCGCTTACAACTGCTTAAAAGTGCCTTAGTCACTGTGATTGACAAGGCCTGTAGTCTGCTCAAAAGCAAAATAAAATCCCACTGTCAGTCCCAAACCCAGGACCTTGGAAACAGTAGTCTGCATGACTTACCACTAGGCCATGACTCCTATACAAGAACATTGAGCTAAAATAAATATATCATGCAATAGTAGGAATGAATGTAAAGGGAATATAAGATGTGTAGTAAACAAAGCATGTCATGTATATGTACTGACAAGTGTAGTGGATTTCTACAATTGTAGTGTGTGTACACAAACAGCCAAGCTACTTGTTAGCTGCTAGGTAATAATGTCACTGTAGCACCTTGTAAGTCACACAAATACTCACAGCAGGATGAACACTGGCCCTACCCCACAACCTCATATAACAAGAGATGTGGACTAAGTAATAAGAACTGTCACTGCCATAATTGAATAGTTCATAGCCTAGACACAGCAACAGTGACTGCGTTCACATGCAATGGTCACTATGCAGTACTGAACGTATGCACCACATGCACACCATACATACTGCACAGATACATATGCTACACATAACCCACACTCACAACTGCGGAATACTAGCTAATGTACTGTGTGTACCCCACTGATATGCACCAGTCCATGAGACAGATAAAAGATGCACATAAAAGTCTCACAGACCTGCTCAGCAGCATAAGCAAATACCCTACAAAATGTCAATGCACACACCATGTCCAAACCACACTGCAGGCAGTAACCCCCTATCAGATATAGCAGGCATGCCAAGGTGTGAATGTACAAGGAGAATCAAAAAGCCAGAGCAACACACAACAGGCTAGACACGTTACAGGCATACAAGTACTGACTGTAAAGGGGAAATATTGAAGCCATAGCAACAAATTCAAAGAGCCACTGCTATATAACAGTTACACCACAAGTCCGACAGGAAAGCACACACCCATATTACCAGTAGTAGTAGTTGTAGGTGTCTCTTTACATACACACTTAGTACAGGAGACAGGAGAAATACATGGAGAAATGTAACTTTACAACATAGCCTGATATATGAGAGTGATACTAACCTTTACACACACAGAACAGTGTCCACAGCATACCAGCATGGTCCCCACCCTAACAATGTAAAAGGGCAATGCCCACCACACATACCTTTTTATAGCTCTGTTCTGAAATCACAGTGAGAACTGCAAGCAGTACACAACTGGCTGCATGCAATCAGCAAATGCTGGCTAACAATTGGTGCAGAGTCCATCACATGGACATATACAGATACCTACAAAAGCAGACAGTACTCCCAGTCCACACATGCAATACATCCATTGCAGAGTCTGCAGGCAGACAGTGTGAGAGAGAGAGAGAGAGAGAGAGAGAGAGAGTGCGAGACAGAGACAGAAACCAAAACCAAAACCAAACCTGACAAAGAGACAACACCGAGTAACACAGTCAGTGATACAGTGGGGAATTGTCAGGGGCATCCCCCCCCCAAACTGACACATCAAGACACACAGCAGGGACAGCAGTATGCTGTAACAGCAGCAGGAACAGCAGCACACAGTAATGCAATCAGCTGTGACCAACAGAGGTAATGTAAAGTAACAATTTAAAAATCTATATACTGCTTTACCTCCATATGTGTTAGTGGTCTGTATCTATATGTATTTGTTGATGTGCATAGGGCAGGGGATATACAGCAACTATCAGTGAAGGCACATGTGTACGGATGTATTGCAATAGGTGCCTGCTGACAATGTCATGCAGTGAACACCAGTGTCAATACTGGAGTACCATACCCCATTCCAAGTCACCTACACCAGTAACCACCACAGATGTGGTTGGCTGCCCACCACTGCATGTGCAGACTACCCTTGACTACATGTCACACATACCCCTGCTGAATGTTGGGCAGATAGGTCATATGCCATATGAGGCACCCTGGAGTCTGTGTAGTGTGGCAGTATATGACATATGGTGGATACCCTCGATCCTCTTGTGAGGTACTACTGGGGTCTCAGCAGCTGTTGTACATGGCGGGTGAGGTCCATACTAAATGGCCCACTGTACTCAATCATGGGCCTGAGAAGGGAGGTGCATGTTGTAGAATGACCCCCTTTGCCCGGATGTGACACCCATCATGCTAAGGTGGCCAAGGTCAAAAGTCTTCCGAACCAGGTTGTCAATGTGGGTGTGGAATGAGAGGTCACTATCGACTGGGATACATAAGTCCCTTATTAGATTGTCTGTACACAGTGGGTGACTGTCTATCTGCTACGTTGTGTGTATGTTGCTTACTCCAAAGGGGATGACTATACACTACATGCCAGTCAGTGTTGGGCCCTGATTCTGGCACCAGCTGTCCATTACGGTGATGCCCGTCTGTAGGATGTGTGTGTCAGCTGGTGTATCCACTATGGTGCCTAGTATGCAGTCATCTGGGAACATTGTCATCCACAACCCTCCCATGTATGCTTTCACATCTGTGAAGTCAATGCCAAATGAGGGGGCCTAGGTCAGAGGCCTGTGGGATATCACGTATGACTGTATTCGACTCTGACATGGTTGCCGCAATATATACTGTATGGATGCTGTTGTTTCACCAGTGTGCTACCCAGCATGTGACATATGTATTAACATGTAACCTGATAAGCTAGTGTATGATGCCTGGGTGGGGTATTGTGTTGAAGGCCCTAGGCAAGTCCAGGTAGGCTGTATGTACTGCATTGCCCTCAACAATGGCTGTAGTGACTGTTTTGATGAACCCGACCAGGTTCAAAAGGCAGGCTCAGCCTTGCACAAAGACAAACTGGGTGGGCTCAACTGTCTGTATGTCCCCAATGTCACTGTATATGAGTTACATAATGCTTAGTTCTGTATCTGTGCAGACCAGGCTGGTTGAGGTTATGGTGCGTCAGTTCCCAGGGTCTGTATAGGTGCCTCCTGTGTGGAGTGTGTCGACTGTTGTTGTATGCCACAGGTCAGGTACATCTACTGTTGAAAGGCTAAGGTTTAATATCATCCCTACATGCATTTGTGGCAACTCTTGGAGTTCACGTAGCTGACATCCGAGGATACCAGCAGGTCATATTCATGCTGTGTGGTCTGCTATGCTGGGGGCGTCCCTCACCTGGACATCTGAGATGACAGGGAGGTTACATTCAGCTGGTATAACTCTGTCTTTGTGTGTGTGAGAGTGTGGGGGGATATCTGCACTGATCCCGTATGACCGAATGTAGGCAATAGCTGTGGCGTCAGTGAATCATATGTAGTGTACTGACTGTTAGCATATCTGAGGCTGTTGGTCCATGTTTGTAACAAAAATGACGAAGGCCTGGTGGTTAACTTTAGTGTCCTTGTCCATGTTGTACTCAGAGGTGGCCTTGGATGTTCTTATGTGAGAAATCACCTTTTTACAAGTGCTGATCACACATGCCTTCCCGATATGTGAAACTGCTCTGTCGTACAGTAGCCTCCATGCACAATATGTCTATGCCCGGCATCCACCAGACAGGATGCTACACCTTTGTGCATAGGGACTCTGTTAGAATTGTTTGTGCATGTTCCATGCATTCTTGGAGATGTCCATGGGAAGCTCAGTCCTAACAGGCATACCTCAGTCTATTGCCATGTAATTCAAAGTAGTTGACTGTGCTGGTGGTGGTGGTGGGATATGTATACCCAGGCCAAGTTGTTTGTGTCCAGATCACATTAGCGGACGATGTCCCACATACAATACCTTGTTACGAACACCCACAGTGAGGTTCTGCATGGGATCTGCCTCAGTGTGCTGAGTGATTGGGCTTGGTATTATGTTGTATGGAATGTGGCAGGTATTGATGCACAGTTGTCGGCTGAGCACTGATATCTGGCCATGTACATGTGTATCCACCAAGAGACACACAGGTACTACATATGGGAGTAGTATAATATCACAACAGTTGAGTATCATGTATAGTATGTGTGCCATATTATGCTGTCATACTTTGCTGATATCCTGTTTGTGTTCTCTTTCAGGGAAATGGCGCGTCACAGGAATCCTGCATACTCTGCTGCAGAAGATGAAGAGCTACACCAGAGCCTGGTGCGGGATTACAACATCCTGTTTTCCCACACCAGCCAGAATCAGCAGGAGAGGGCTGCAATATGGCATGACCTTGTCCGTCGGGTAAATGATATTGGCATGCACAATAGGACATATGAGCAGGTACGACATCACTGCAGTGATTTAATCAGAAATGTCCG
The DNA here is from genome assembly GCF_019279795.1 of Protopterus annectens. Taxonomy (NCBI): domain Eukaryota; kingdom Metazoa; phylum Chordata; order Ceratodontiformes; family Protopteridae; genus Protopterus; species Protopterus annectens. The sequence continues at coordinate 1,692,201,576 of NC_056726.1, forward strand.
GCAACATGCAGCAGATATCCACAGGCAACAGGTCACCACAGGGGGTGGGGTGGCCACACATCCCCCCCTCACCAGACTGGAGGGGCTACTCCTCAGTGTTGTGGCTCCAGCCCAGGAACACCCACAGCACCAAACATGCATTATGATGGAGGCTGGAACCACACAGCGACACGATATGGAACATGCAGGTAATGTTCCATATGTATACTTGACTGTTCTGTACACTGTTAGTTCATGCATGTGTAAGGTGTGTCCGTGGTATGTAGCTGTCAGTTTAGTATGTAAGTGTGCATGTGTGCTATTGCTAATATCAGCAGCTGACATGTGAAAGGCAACTATTGTACTACTGAACTGTAGCATACGCAGTATCAATGGCACAGTTGTGCCCACTGACAGTAATCCTTTCATTTCTGCAGGTCCCTCCGGTGTTACAGCAGGGCAGTCCATCCAGGCTGGTGAGTGTGTATCAACAATATGTAGTATAGTTTTGATAGCGCTAGTAATAATAGTGTAACGCAGTAGTGCTGTGTGTATATACTGGTGGGTGTGCATGTGTGCATGTGTGCATGTGTACATGTGTCCATGTGTGCATGTGTCCATGTGTGCATGTGTGCATGTGTCCATGTGTGCATGTGTGCATGTGTGCATGTGTGCATGTGTCCATGTGTGCATGTGTCCATGTGTGCATGTGTGCACGTCTCGGCATGTGCATGTATGCATGTGCGCATGTGTGCATGTGTGCATGTGTGCATGTGTGCATGTGTCCATGTGTGCATGTGTGCATGTGTGCATGTGTCCATGTGTGCATGTGTCCATGTGTGCATGTGTGCACGTCTCGGCATGTGCATGTATGCATGTGCGCATGTGTGCATGTGTGCATGTCTGCATGTGTCCATGTGTCCATGTGTGCATGTGTGCATGTGTGCATGTGTCCATGTGTGCATGTGTGCATGTGTCCATGTGTGCATGTGTGCATCACCGGTAACATCGTGTACACATTGTAAACTGTGGTTCCTGTCTTCCTCCCACAGGTTCTGTTGCTGCTCTGGTGTCCTGCAGCAGAGAACCTGAATCTGGTGCCCCAGGTACTGATGCTGATGATATCTGTGTAATGGCACAGGAAGGTGTGTCAGGGTCTGTCATTGGTCAGCCAATTGACAGTACACAGCTGTCGACACCATCAATGCGCACAGTCGTCCTGCCAGTACATCCTATGTCACCAATGTCCCTAGGTGATGGACAGGTTATAGCGGGCATTGACCAGGGTAATGTGGTAGCTGTGGCACATGCTTCCCCACACAGCAGCCATGGGCACGGTCCCGAGATGCTACCACACAGACAGTTGCTCATGGGTTCTCGTGGGAGCATCCGTGGGTGTACTGCCCCTGGCAGACGTGCCCAAAGAGGTATGTCAACCTCAGCTATGTTCCAGGCTGTCATGCAGGCACAGTCTCATATGGAAAGGTACACCAAGCAGGGTCTGAGGGAGCTGACAGCATGTTGCACGGCCATGACAGACAGTATGCGTGACATTGCGGATGCTATCCGTAATTTCACCGATGTCATAGACAGACGTTGTGGGGACATATTACAGCAGTTCCACAACTACACGTCCAAGAGCCAGGGCAATGGTGGACGGTTGCAGCGTCGACGTGGCCGTATGCCAGCAACAACAGCAGCTGACAGTCGGCGTGGACGACAACAGGCCCGCAGCCGCACACATAGTGCCAGCAGCAGCCCCAGTAATGCTGGGTCTGTGCTGTCATCAGACCGCCCCAGGAGACCACGTGCACGTGGCTCTGGACAGTCCCAACAGGGACCTGTGTCCTGTCACCAAACACCCGCTTCTGATGACAGTACCCAGTCAGGCTTAGTACCGGATACGGTCAGTAGCACCCCTGCCAGGCACAGGTACCATGTCCGTGGCCACAGACACTGATCTGTATGACCTGGCAGGTGCAGTCTGTGGCTGTCCACAAACACTGGTATATGGCAGCCATGAGGTGGAACTGTGTGCATGCATACACACATGCAAATTTATCACAACTAGGGCTACCGCATACATGCACTCACTGCATCAGCACTGACCCACCCTGTACTTCTGTCCCTCACAAACATGCATACACATACATGTCAATTGGTGGTATCAGTGGCTGGCTCAGGCATACCTACTTCACACCCTGTGCATATGATGAAACTGTGCCGCCACCTGCAATCTCTAACATCAGTGCAGGAACAGGTTAACATGTTGCTGATGCACAGGGAGACTACATAGAAGTGTAATAATAGTATCATGTGTATAACAGTACAGTGTGCTGATATGATTGTGTGTATATCCCAGCATGCCTGATGCAGTAACTGTATGACTGTCCTGAATCATTACCTACACCCATAGAAAGTACCATAGTGTAACAGCTGCACATCTTTGCATACTGGTGGGAAGGATGTCAAGTGATAGCCACATACATAGGTAGCACAGGGGGGAAGGTAACGGGAGTACTGATACGCAATGATGGACATGTACACTGATGGTGGCATGTTGGCCATGATGCCTATGCCATGTTGATGTTTGCGCATGTTGATATCTGTGCAGTACCATTTTCATCGATATTACATTAAATACGACTTACTGTCTGTGTGAACATGGACATCTGCGCTGTGCATTCCTGGGTACATGTTCACAGTACTTACATATTTCCACTGTTACCTACTGGGAGTGGTATCCCTTCATTGTTGTGCAATGGACCACCTCCAGCCATACATACTGTAGCTTTGTTTGCATGCATGTTTGCTTGACATTCCCTGGAACACTGCTACCACCTGCCAAGCAGGTTTACAGACCTTCTGTGGATTCCTACTGACATCTGCATAGCTCACTATCCGTATGTCGATGTCCCACTTGACAGAACACCCATGTCTGTCCTGTTCGCATGTACGTTGCCTGTGACATATTGCATATGACATACCTGGCATATGCCCACGTGTGCAGACATAGATGCCAGAGCTAGAACATCGGGAGAACTACATCCACACATACTCACCTTCAGTATGGTGATCCCCATTGGCCCTATGTGCAGGTAATCCCCATGTCAATCACACTACTTTGGTAGCATGTGCAAAGGTAACTTGTGAATCACCTCTATGGTGCAGTTGTGGGATATGTCAGTCATGTGGCGATGTCACAGCTGCCACATGTATGCAGTCAACCCTCTCCCCTGACCATGGACGTAACACACATGTGTGGGATGCTAACACATAGCTAACCTGGGGAATGAGCACTCTGAGCCCAGTACTGCCATACCCTGTCAAGTGGTATGACATACTACAGTGACTACAATAACAGTCTGACATACACCTGCACTGGCAGCAATCCACACACATGAAAACAGTGGGGCATGCTTGGAGGTCCCGAATTGCATACTGCCTCAGCATCACACACCTCCGCAGCTGGCACACAGGCATACGTTAAGTTGAACAGAGCACATGCCACACATGGCACATACATCCTGTGTGCCAAACACTCACAGCCTGCAGGGATACACGATACATCTGCTACAGATGTGTCAGGTACCTCTCTTGGCTGATGCAGTGGTGTCCCGCTCAACAGGCTGTAAAAGGTGAATGTCACAGTCATATGCATGTGGGCCACTATGGCGCACCACATAACACATGCATAGAGGTCAGTCAAAGGCATGGACACCTATGACTCGGTCATTGTCCATGCCACTATGGATGACCTGTGATGTACCTCCCTGTACCACATGATGGGGAACATAGAAGGGCTCTCTCAGCATGTGACATGGGCTGGTATGAGCCTGACCTCAGTTGCCATCATGCCCTCACCAGGTATGCAACCACAATATGTAGGAAGGGTGTTCTATGTGTACATTTTGATCAATCTCCAATGCCAGCCATTGGGTATCCCATGCCTGTCAGTGTGTGCTGAGATGCTAGGGAAGACACAATGATTTGTGGGGGCAGCTTGCACGTGTCACCCATGGGCCATTATATATTGGCGATGCCTCTTGATACACACATAGTGCCCTTTGATGCAGGGTCCACATTACATAGCCACCTCCGCAGGTATCACACGGGATTGGACTCATACAGTAATGCTGCACAGCACCAGCAGAGTACACCGCAAGATGCATGCACTGGACACTGTCCTTAGCATGGTGAACTGCAATATATGTGCAGTGACAGATTCCTGATGCAGGCCTCACAGGTGCACCCCATTACTGCCAGGTTATACCTCATACCATGCCTGCCATCCCCTACACATGCACCACACATGAACAGGGGTGAGGTATCTCATGGCACCACACAAACCTCCAGGTTGTTGGCACAGCACAAAGCATCAGGGCCTACCCATGTGCAGCTAACAGTGTGTTGAACTGCCTTTTGGTGCATACCCTGGCACACACAACCCTCCCATACACAGGGAACACACCTGTCTTCCCTGACAACACTGAGAATATGACGGTCTCCACATATGTCATTATATGGCTGGGCTGCATCCATCCGAACATTGTGTGTGAGCATTACTGTAGCTACAACACAGTACCTGACAGGTTCCTAGCATGCAGTCACTGAATTGCAGTGGAACTACATCTTACCACTCCCACAACAGCTGGGAACATGCAGCACCTGCTCATCAACTACATGTGGACTATAGGCCACAGAGCTGATGTATATCCCCCACTGTTAGGATGTTACCATGTACAACTCATACTGTATATACACATAGCGCATGCAGCCCCTGCACAGTATGACACAGTCATAATGTTATGCAGTGCAAATACCATTTATTCACTTGAGGCATGTTTCACACATGGGTACTATTTCAGGTCACAGGTATATATGTGTATGTGGCATACACATACATGATGTGTGCATTTCCATTACTGGTTTGAGCAATGTCATGCATTGTTATGTACAACAACCCACACATGTGCATTCTGTGGGACACAAACACACGTGGGATGTGTGTGTTTCAAATACATAACAAACTGTGCTCTGACAGTAGTACGGGAGACAGTAGCAGAGCGCACTGTATGCATTACTGTGCAATTTTCCCTGTTTGGCTGTACATATGGTGTGGTGGCATCACCTGTGTCTCCTGGGGGAATATGCAGCATCTGGTGTATTGTCGTAGTTGCCAAAATGAAATGATCCCTCACACTTGCAATTACACACACCCTACTACCCCCACAGAGACATGCACACTTGCAGGATTCAAACCCCTACCTGAGTAGATTATGACACACGAGAGGGACGCATTAGCAGAGCACGCTATTCATACTACTGGGAAGTTCACTTTCTTAGGCTGTACTTATAGGGTGCTGGCATCATCGGTGTTTGGAAAGGGGAATGTGCATGATGTAGTGTGTTCTCATAAGTGACAAAATGCACTTTACTTTCATACAGAATTGCACATACACAAACCCCCCTCATTCAAACACACACACTTGCTGGATTCAAACCCCTACCTAACTATGTTATGACTCTTGACAGTGACGCATTAGCTGAGCGCGCTATTCGCATTATTAGCTAGCTCATTGTCTTAGGCTGTACTTGTAGTGTGCTGACATCATCAGTGTTTGGAAAGGGGAATGTGCATCATGTAGTTTGTTCTCATAAGTGACAAAATGCACTTTACTTTCAGACAGAATTGCATATACACAAATCACCCTCATTCAAACACACACAAACTTACCATTTGCTAGATTCAAACCCCTACCTAACTATGTTATGACTCTTGACAGTGACGCATTAGCTGAGCGCGCTATTCATATTACTGGCAAGTTCATTGTCTTAGGCTGTACTTGTAGTGTGCTGACATCATCAGTGTTTGGAAAGGGGAATGTGCATGATGTAGTGTGTTCTTATAAGTGACAAAATGTACTTTACTTTCATACAGAATTGCACATACACAAACCCCCCTCATTCATACACACACTTGCCACTTGCTGGGTTTAAACCACTGCCTAACTATGTTATGTTTCTTGACAGTGACGCATTAGCTGAGCAAGCTATTTGCATTACTGGCAAATCTACCCTCTCCTACTGTACTTAAAGGACACTGACATCATCTCTGTTTACAGATTGCAGTATGCAGCAGCTGCTGTGTTGTACTGTTTGACAAAAGAGACAGTTCTCTCACCCTTGTAACTGCACACACACTACTACCCCCCACACTTGCCATTTACAGGATTCAAACCCCTACCTACCTATGTTATGACACTAGTACATGACGCAGTAGCAGATCATGCTATTTGCATTACTGGGAGATCTGCCCTCATCTGCTGTACTTATAGGGTGCTGACATCATCTGTGTTTAGAGGGGGAATATGCAGAAACTGGTGTGTTGTCGTAGTTCCCAACAGGGACAATTCTCTCACACGTATAATTGCACACACCATGCACATATCTGTTGCTCTGCTAGTGTTTGTGGTACGTTATTGCCATAGCTTTCCCTATCTCTATGAACAACTTGTGTACTGTGGCAGCTGTATGCATGTGAGTGGGATCCAGTACTGCAGTTGTGTGTCTGTTGTGATTTCACTGTGTGTAGTGGACAGATATCTGTATTGTGTGATTTCCTGTAGTAACACAAACACATGCCAGATATGTGTGTTCAACTGCTGAACTGTGAGATGGCCTATGTGTGTGAGCATGCCCAGTTCACAGTTGATATGGCTTCATGACTGACACGTCTCATTTATCTAAGTGTGTGAGCATGCCCAGTGTGCACTTTCATGACATACTAACCTCAAGATGCACACACTCCAAGCTCTCCTCAGTATGGAGAACATCGATATCTGTACAGTGACAGAACCCTGGTTCAAGGCTCCAGAGAGCACCCCAGCACTACCAGGCTATACCTCAAATCATGCTTTGTGGCCAAAACACCTGGACAGGAAACAGACAGGTGGGGGAGTTTCCATATTTACCATGGATATCCACTCCTCCAGGTTAGTGGCATTGCACGACGTATCAGAGACCATCCATGTGCAAATAACAGTGTGCACAACTGCATTCCACGTTGCAGCATCCTACAGACCACCCTCTCATAGTCAGGAATCCCACTCAGCTGTCCAGACACCATTGTGGAACATTACAATGTCTCCCAATACCATTATATTGTGTAACTTCAACTACCCAAACATTGACTGTGAGCAGTAGTCAAGCCCCAGCACCTTAGCCCACAGGTTCATGGAGATTATGGACTGTAATGCTATGGAACATGTAGTCACCACTCACACAAGTGGGGACAACATACTAGACCTGGTCATTACCAACATAGGGACTCGATGCTCCACAACAGCAGTATATCCCTCATTGTTCGGATCAGAACATATATTAATGTCAGTGGATGTGCACATGCCGTACCCACCCCCAGCACAGGATACCACAGTGATACACCTATCAAGAGCACACTTCTCACTTCTCATAACCGTAGTGGACTCCTTCAAGGCCCCAGGGCCAGTGTCAACTACGTACCACACTGCGGAATCCTATATGAACGCATTCTATGGACATCTCCAGGAATGCATGGACCATGCTGTCACAAACAAAGCCAACATGCAATCATCCGGACGCAGCCGTACACTGTGGTGGACACCTGCCATACATACACTGTACACCAGAAGGAGGAAGCTACTACATGATAGAGCAAATACCATACTAGGGACGGCATCTGTGCTCAGTGCTAGCGACATATCACAAACACTCCTACAACCCTCCAAGGCCAGCTTCGACAGACAACTTGCACAGGGCACCATAGACAGTCATATGTGTTTTTGCAGTTATGCTAGGAACCTGGGATGCAACTCCCACAGTTGTTCTGAGTTGATTCTAAATGACGTAGCATACACTGAACACACAGTCATCGCAATTATTCTGGCAGACAGGTTAAGTGTGGACATCTCCACCCCCTCCACCACAAATGGGCATGTATCTTTCCCGGCAGACGGCTACCTAGCAATCATCTGTGGTGCTCAGGTGAAGGCTGCCCTCCCCACAGCATTCACACTGCTGCCATGGGACCAGCTGGCATCCCGGGTTGCACCCTACATGGACTCCAACAGGTACTAATCCCTCACATACAATAGCTGTATAATATCAGCCTCACTACAGGATACATACCCACGGTATGGCATACGGCAACAGTGGTCCCACTCCACTAAGGTGAGGCCTTTATGGACACTGGCAACTATCACCACATGTGCCTGACTAGCTTAGTCTGCCAGGCTATGGGGAGGATCATCATGGAGCTCATTACCAAAGACATTGAGGACCTACAGACACTACATTCTATCCAGTTTGTCTTTGTTGAGGGCAGATCCTGTCTTTTGCACCAGGTTTATGTTTTCACAGCAGTCACCACAGCCATTGCTAAGGGCAAAGCAGTCCATATAGCCTACCTGGACTTAGCTAAGGCCGTTGACACAATAGCACACTCAGGCATCATAGATGAGCCCAGCAGCTTACATGTTACCATGTCTGTCAGTAGATGGGTTGCAAGATGGCTAAAGGACACAACCCTCATATTCTAATTCACATGAGCTGTGTCAGACTCAAAGCCAGTCACAACTGATGTCCCAACAGGCCTCTGTCCTGTGACCCCTGTTGTTCAGCATGTATTTCACGGATGTTAAAGCAACCATGGGAGTGTTCTGGATGTCGACATTCACAGATGACTGCACAGTAGGTGCCATAGTTGATATACCAGCTGACACATACATCCTACGGAATGGCCTCACAGATGTGGACAACTGTTGGTGGGGTCATGTCCTTAAACCGAATGCCAATACATATATAGTCATCCCCTTTGGGGAAAACAAAGTGCCCACATATTATCACATTGACAGTATCCCACTGAGTACGGATAATGTCATGTGAGACATGGGTACTCATGTCAACAGCGACCAGTCATTTGACACACACATTGGCAAAGTGGTTAGTCAGACTTTATACCTTGCACACCTTACCATGGAGGCATTCACATCCAGATCACAGGAGGTCATTGTACCCCTATACTCCTCCCTAATCAGACCTATGTTAGAGTACAATGCCCCATTTGTTATGTACCTCACACGCCACCTGCAGCAGCTGGTGTGACCACAGAGGTACCTGACCAACAGGATCACGGGTCTCCAACATATGTCATATTCTGACAGACTGTAGTAAATCCAGATCTATTCGGTAGCATACCACCTGCTCAGAGGTCATCTGTGCCTGACATACCATGCCATATCCAATCAGGATCTGCTGGACATGCTCCACCTCAACAGATCCATATCCATGAGATACATAGGAGCCACACACTTAAACCTAGGCATGAGTATGCCAAGAACATGCTGGTGGAATAGATTCATGACCCAGAGGCTTCACATGCTCTGGAACAGAATCCCAGTTCATGTTGGGGAGAGCCTCTCACTGACACTCTTCAAGGGACACCTGGATGACTAGATAGGACATCGTAGGTTTAACCCGGGGGGTCACCTCTGTGTCACTACTAGACAGGGCCACAGTAAACTAATTCACTTATGTAGGGGTATCTTCACTGTGTCACTAGTACACTGGGGCACAGTATTCTACATCTATCCTGTACCACTACAGTGGGTGGCGGTAGACATATCACTATGGCTAGGCTTACATATGCCCCCGGGCAGATAGCCTAGTAATTCACTATGTCACTATACACTATGGATGTGTGTTAGTAGGTTGACATACTTCTGGCAAGTATTGTACTTGGTCTTGTTATCTTCATAGTGTCTCATTGTGCTGGGTGCAGGTGGGATGTTGGCAGGGTTGTCATGTTTGCATATACTAGATGGTGTTACATGGCTTAACACATGGCAATCTTGCCTCAGGTGGTGCTGCAGGGCTGCCTATGTCGGATGCACATACTACACTCCCTGTACATGTTTGGCTACAGGTTGTGTCATGTTAGGCATCCCTGTTACTATATTAGTGGGACGGATAGGGGTATTATTCCCAGGGTTCTTACTGTGCCAGTGTATGTGCTATGCGTTGCCTCTTTGCCAAGGCCAAGGCATACTGGGCACGCCTCCTTCTGCCTACTGGGGCAGGCTCAGGTTGTTCATCCTCCGAGTCACGCTCAGCCTGTGGTGGCCTTGGCAATGGTGGGGGGCTGCGTGGGCCACCCCTTTGCTGGTCCTGCTGCAGCTGTTTTCACAGGATCATGTTATGTAGCATAGCACACACCATGACAATTTGGGTACATGCAGTTGGTGTGTACTGCAAGGCTCCACCAGATGTGTCCAGACACTGGAAACGTGACTTGAGCAACCCAAACACATGCTCTATTACATTTCGTGTTTGTGCGTGTGCCTCATTATGGCATTCTTGTTCGGGTGTGTGTGCATTTCTGATGGGTGTCATCAGCCACGGCTCCAGTGCGTATCCAGCATCCCCCACTAAGTGACCATGTGAGATGTCCCCATTGGCAAATGTCTGGTACAGCTGCGTCAAATGCCAGATATGGGAATCATGGTAGCTTCCAGGGCAGCCAGCACGCACATTGGTTATTATGCCCTGGGCATCACACACGACCTGGTAGTTGATGGAGGGGAAGCCCTTGCAGTTAATGTAGGCCCTACTTCTCTCACCAGCTGGTGCCTTGATGAGTATATGCGTGCAGTCAATTGCACCCACTACCTCAGGGTATTCCGCAATCTATTTGCTGGAAGAGACGCATATTGCTGGCCAATGCCTCACGGGAATTGGGGAAATATACGTGATCTCCGACATGTGCTGACATGGCATCCAGGAACTGGTGCAGTACCCTGGATGCTGATGCCTGTGAGATCCCCATCATATCACCAGTTGGTCTCTGGAAGGTACCTGTTGCTAGTATTCTTAGGCCAACACATACCTTGGTTTCCACTGGGATGGGTTCCCCTCTGTTGGTTCTGTGTGTGAGGCATGGCCTGCACAGCTCAACAATTTGCTGCAGGAGGTCTCTGTCCACTCTATAGCGCTCCACTATCTCCAGCTCATGTAAACCCTGGTAGGTAACCCTGGGCTATACACTCTTCTCCGTCTCCTCACTGTGGGTTGTCTGGCAGCATTTGCATTGTCACCACCCTCAGCAAGTCGCCTATGTCTCCTTATGACAGCTATGGCAGCCCCTAGCATTTTTGGTCTGAGTGAAGCTTTTGCAGTTTTCACTTCCAATAGCTTACTCCTGTGTTGCAGTGTCTCTTGAGAGAAACATACTGCACTGCTGTTTGCTGAGTTTTAAGTGCTGGGCTGGGCTAGGATTCTGCATGTGTAATTGCCTGCTTCTAATTGTTTTCACCTGCTAGCTCCTGCAGTATTCACAATTAGCTTCCTACTACTTCTGTTGCTTCCTTTTTCCTCTCAGTTTCCTCCGGGTGGAGCAACGCACATACCAGCGAAAACACGCTCACAGTGGCTTATACGTGTGCACACATGCTTCCACGGTGTAGAATCTGCTTACTCGGGTTAAAACACGCGCACACCAGCGCAAACAGTCTTACAAGTCTGTAAACACGCTCTCACATGCTCAGTCTGACTTACACGTGCGCACTACCGTTTACACGTGCTCACACTGCCCTATTCGCACCTCCTGGCGCGCACATGCACGCATGCACGCACAGCAAGAAACTTTAGTGTAGGCAACAGTGTACACCTTCCATTTCTTTGCTTTCCCATGCTTAGCTTGTGGCACACCCCTTTCCATGATGTGTGGCTGGCATCTTTTCAGGCTTGTTGGCTGTTGGTGAAGCACCCTCCAAGAGGAAAAAACGCTGAGAGAAGAAGGGAGCCACTTTTGAGATTTTAAGTATTTTTTCTCTGTTTATTTGCTAAGTTTTTCTGCATAGCTGCCTAGCTTGAGCATTTTCTGGCTTGTTAAACTTGATTTCTGTATTAGTAGCTGTATTTAGAGCACAACCAAAAGCTGTTTGCTGAATTTCCTGTTTGCACTTAATTTTAAATCGTTTTTTTTTTAAACTTGCATATTTTCTGTCCTTGACCTAGCACTCTTGTGTGGGGTCATTTACTGCACTGTTATAACTTGATATTACTTGTGAACCTCTGCTATCTCTGTAAAAAACAAACAAAAAAAAAAATCTTGCTTTTTTCCCACTTTTCTGAGAGTTAAAAAGTTCAGTTACAGGCTTGCTGTTCCTGAACTGTTTGAAAGTTTCTGTGAGGCCATTTTGCTTGGGCTGAAGGAGGGTCTCTGTGTTTATCAGTGGGAGTGACTAACATTGAGCAGCTTCCTGCCCCGGAGAGGTGGTTACTGACTTGAAACTGTAGTTTTATTGGCCACTAGGGTCATTTCCATAACTCCTTCATCTTCCTCTCTTAAAACCTAGTTGCCTCGTGGTTTGAGCGTCTTTTCAGGCTTGTTGGCTGTTGGTGAAGCACCCTCCAAGAGGAAAAACGCTGAGAGAAGAAGGAGCCACTTTTGAGATTTTAAGTATTTTTCTCTGTTTATTTGCTAAGTTTTTCTGCATAGCTGCCTAGCTTGAGCATTTTCTGGCTTGTTAAACTTGATTTCTGTATTAGTAGCTGTATTTAGAGCACAACCAAAAGCTGTTTGCTGAATTTCCTGTTTGCACTTAATTTTAAATCGTTTTTTCTTAAAACTTGCATATTTTCTGTCCTTGACCTAGCACTCTTGTGTGGGGTCATTTACTGCACTGTTATAACTTGATATTACTTGTGAACCTCTGCTATCTCTGTAAAAACAAAACAAAAAAAAAAAATCTTGCTTTTTTCCCACTTTTCTGAGAGTTAAAAGTTCAGTTACAGGCTTGCTGTTCCTGAACTGTTTGAAAGTTTCTGTGAGGCCATTTTTGCTTGGGCTGAAGGATGGTCTCTGTGTTTATCAGTGGGAGTGACTAACATTGAGCAGCTTCCTGCCCCCGGAGAGGTGGTTACTGACTTGAAACTGTAGTTTTATTGGCCACTGGGGTCATTTCCATAACTCCTTCATTTGTCCTCGGAGGAGTGGTTTAGGGCAGTGACTTGTGGTTTGTTGGCCAATTTGGGTCATTTCCTGTCTTATCCAGCCCCCTGCTATAAAGCACGCTTTAGCCCGATTTAGCCCGATTTAGCGCGGAGTTGCTACCGTTGCACACTAGGGCAGCGCCGGTTAAGCAGGTTTAAACTATTCGGGCTACCTAAAGTCCACTCTTCAAATTTTCCCTTAAAACTACCTTCCTCGAACTATACTACTGATCTAATCAGCGATCCTATAATTAAAAAGATCATCTCTACTTGACTCCAAGTAGACTATTCTCTATCTGTTAAACGTAGCACTTGCTCCTACAGTACTTATTACCTTGATACGGCACTCTTGTCATAGATAGTACCCAAAAAGGCAACCCCCATTTCTCGGTCACCCACGTCCCCGGAATCTTTTTAAAGTTTTTTGTCTATTCCTTCTAGCATGTCGAGGGATCAGTTGCTAGTGTCCTCTCCTGCTCAGCTGGTGAACCTGGGAATATTGAGGCAATGTTACAATTGCCTCATGTACACAGACAACCCTCTCCTCCTCCCACAAAACACAAATACATGCGAGATGCAACTACACGGCCAAACTGGAGGCTGAGCTCTCTCAACATAGGACTGGCAAGACCAGTCAGGAGGAGAAGGTTACCACACACACTATAGACCCAGTCTCACATATTACCATTACAACCTCAAATCATACACATAAACACACAAAGACATACTGAGGCTCTGATCAAAAATCTACCAAAACAGCAGAGGCCACCAAAGCAGACACCCAAACAACCACCACCTCAGAACACAACACCTGCAACACATAGACCTCACAGTCAGAGTGTCAAACAGTCACAGCCCTTAAGGCCAAACACAATGCCAGACACACTAGTCATTGGTGACTCCATAGTCAGACACACTGACGTCCCGCTCACCAGACTGAGTAAGGAGAAGGTCACAGTAAGCTGCCTGTCGGGCGCTAGAATCCGCCACATAACGCAAGCACTCAGGTCTCTCAACAGCAGGTACAAATATGATTCAGTCATTGTCCACGCTGGTGTAAACGACCTGAGACGCACTCCTTGGACTACATGAAAAGAGACATTGAGGAGCTCTCTGATTATGTAGCCCAGACAGGTATGACCCTGACCTTGAGCAGTATCCTACCTTCACCAAGAATGATGCCACAATACAGAGATAAGATGATCAGCTTTAACAATTGGCTTAAACACTGGTGTCATTCAAAGGGGATCCAGTGTCTGTCTGCCTGGGATGACATGCTGGACAAGCCACGCTGCTTCGCAAGGGACGGCTTGCACCTGTCACCCTGGGATTCCGGATATTGGCAAAGGCTCTTGCCACCCCATAGTGCCTTTTTAGGCAAGGCTCAAATTCTAAACCTACCACCCTAGAACACAAAAAGGAAAAAACTAAAGGTAATGCTGCTCAATGCCAGAAGTCTAAATCTCAAAATGCACGCACTCGAGGCCCTTCTCAGTATGGAGAACATCGATGTCTGTGCTGTGACAGAAACCTGGTTCAAGGCTCCTGAGAGCACCCCGGCGCTATCAGGTTTTACCTCATATCATGCGTTCCGCCCCAAAATCTGGACAATACCAAGAAAGGAGGGGTATCCATATTCATCAAGGACACCCACACCTCAAGACTGGTGGCAACGCACGATGCATCGGAGACCATCCAGGTGCAATTAACCATAGGCAAGACTGCTCTGCAAATTGTAGCATGTTACAGGCCACCCTCACAAACTCAGGAACCTCACATGGCCTTCCTGAAAACACTAGAGGGGATAAATGTATCACCAAACACCATCATACTAGGTGACTTCAATTACCCTAATATAGACTGGGAACACTACTCAAGCCCAAACACCCTAGCCCAAAAGTTCCTGGAATTCATAAACTCAAATGCCATGGAACAACTAGTCACCATCCCCACAAGAGGAGATAACATACTTGATCTCATCATCACGAACATGGGAGCACAATGTTCAACACCGGAGGTGTACCCTCACTGGTGAGATCAGACCACAAACTAATCTCGCTGGAGGTCCTCATCCCACCCCCACCTGAAATAAAAAAGACCACAGTAAAGAACTTCTCAAAAGCCGACTTCACACTTCTAAAGACTAGTGTGGTCTCCTTTAAGGCCCCGAGCTGGCGGAAAACAGTACTCAAGCCGCTGAATCACTTACAAATGCCTTCTACCAGCACCTGCAGGACTGCATGGATAAGGCAATCCCAAGCAAAACAAAGACTCTTTGTACCAAAGGCAAGCATCCAGTCTGGTGGACCCCAGCCATAAACAAACTCTACAACAAAAGGAGGAAGCTACTACAAGATAGAGCAAAATCCTTAAAAGGTAAGACACCCTTGATCACTATAAGTAAAAACTAAGAGCTCTCATAAAATCATCCAAAGCAAATTTCGAGAGAAAAATAGCTAAAGACTCAAAAGACAATCATAAGGCCTTCTTTAGCTATGTTAGAAACCTGGGAGGAAACTCCCAGATATGCTCAGAGCTAGTTCAAAATGATGTGAAGATTACTGATCCTACAGACATTGCCAACATACTGGCTGACAGGTTCAGTGCAAACTTCTCCCTCCCCCAAAAGGAGAGATATCTATACCAAATGATTGCAGCCCCCAAACATCTCCAGCGCCCAAGTGAGAACTGCTCTCTCCAAAGCAAAAACACAGCATCCATGGGACCTGATGGTGTCCCCGGCTGTGTGCTCCATGAACTCAATGAGGAATTAAACCCACAGCTAGGACAGCTGTTTAATCAAAGTCTTACCTCTGGATACGCACCCAGGAGTGGCGCACTGCAACTGTGGTACCACTTCACAAAGGCGGTGCCTCCACCGACCCTGGAAATTACCGCCCATTAGCTTGACAAGCCTTATCTGCAAAGCCATGGAGAGGATCATAATGGACCTCATAAATAAAGACATAGGGAATTTGCAGACTTTGGATCCAACCCAGTTTGGCTTTGTCAAAGGCAGATCATGCCTTTTAAACTTGGTTGACTTTTTCCACACAGTCACCAAAGCCATTGATCAGGGAAAGGCAGTCCATACAGCCTACCTCGATCTGGCTAAGGCCTTCGATACAATACCCCATTCGGGTATCATTGAAAAACTCATCAGCTTAAATGTCAACCCATACATCACAAGATGGGTTGCAAACTGGCTGAGTGACAGAACCCACAGGGTCAGAGCTGCTGGCGCCATGTCAGACTCAAAGCCTGTCACAAGTGGTGTCCCACAGGGCTCAGTCCTGGGCCCACTCTTGTTTGGCATCTACTTTTCCGAAGTACAAGCAAACACAGGAGGGTTATGGCTGACAAAGTTTGCAGATGACTGCAAACTGGGCCATAGTAGAAAACACATCTGACACAGATATCCTTCAGAAGGGTCTCACAGAAACGGATAACTGGTGCCAGAGCCACGGCCTAAAGTTAAATGCCAAAAAAATGCATAGTCATACCCTTCGGGAAAAACAAGGTTACCCCTAGCTACCAAATAGGTGGCAATCCACTGAGCACAGAAGAAGTTATCAGGGACCTGGGGACCCAGGTTGATAGTAGTCTGTCATTCGACACCCATGTAGCTAAAGTAGTTAGGAAGACCTTCTACATTGCCCACCTTATCATGAAGGGATTCTCATCTAGATCAAGGGAGGTCATAGTCTCCCTTTACTCATCACTCATCAGACCAATGATTGAGTACAATGCCCCATTCGGAATGTATCTGACCCGACACTTGCAGCAGCTGGAGAGGCCACAAAAGTTCCTCACCAAAAGGATAAAGGGTCTCAAAATCTGTCCTATGCTGCCCGACTGAAAGAACTCCAGCTCTATTCAGTCGCCACCGCTTGCTCAGAGGTGACCTTTGCCTAACATACAAGGCCATGTCAAACCCAGATTTGATGAATATGCTTCACCTCAAAAAATCTAGATCCATCAGAGCCACAAGGGCGGGAGACTTAAACCTTGACACGGCTATTAATAGGACGTGCTGGAGGGATAGATTCATCACCCAAAGACTCCCTATGCTGTGGAACAAAATCCCGGTACATGTGAGGCAGAGCACCTCGCTGGCCTTGTTCAAGAGAAATCTTGACCAATGGATGGGAGATCGCAGATATACCCCAGGGATTACCTCAGTGTCACTGCTCGACAGAGGCACAGAAAAATAATGGGTATAGTTCCCCATACTAAAGGGGTGGCCTAAGCCACAAAACGATGGGCTAGGCTTGTAAATGCCCTCGGGCAGATAGCCTAGTATGAACCTATGAACCTATGAACCTATGAACACTGTCATCCAATACACTGCATTTCTTTAGGACATTCCCCCCTGTGATGTCACCTATCTCGTACTCTGTTCCTCCCCCTTATGTAAGTCTTACACTACTCAGAATGTTCTAATTTGATATGTGACAGTGGGATTCAGTATCCTCACACTCATTTACATAGGATTGCCTACTAATGCTTAGTTACATGTCTTAGACTTGGCTTCCCCCCTTAGCAACCACTACACGGTGGCCATCCTGTTTTAGGTCTCCTAGTCCCTGCATTGTAACTTCATGTATTGCATAAAACCCACATTTGTGGGTTTATAACCTTCATTTTTATGTTTTATGAAGTGCACCCCGTTTGCGCGGGGTTGCGCTGGGTTTAAAAAAAATTATTAATTTCTCTTATTTGCATCGGGGTACCTTGCCAATGGCCACATATTTGGCCATTGGCATGCTGCCTCACTCATATGCACGCTTTATTTGGAGATGGCATGGCTCCATTGTGTTATTTGCAGAAATGTACTCAGTTGTCAACTGAGTACATTTCTGCAGCTAACACGTCCATTACACGGGCTGGTTTCGGCTTTGTGGATCGCTAATATACCTCATTTGCATGCCTTTCGGCTGCAAATGGGGTATTTAGCATATCCACGCCCAGTCCGTGTAAGAGACGTTTTAGCTGGTCTCTTACACAGAGTTTCGGGCTGTTCCTGGATCGCAAGGCTTGCACGGAGTCTTACACGTCTCTTAGACTCCGTGCAAGCCTTCGTGAATCCTGCCCATGGTATTCTCTGTGGTACATATTTATCCCTTCAACATGCTCTATTTATGCTGCAAAAGAGATTTAAATCTCTTGAGCTGGTGTTTATGTCCCTATTGGACATTCAAATGGCAGTCAATCTGACTGGATAGGGTCTGTTGAGACTGAAATCAATTCTCAGTAGTTTGTATGACTCCAAGAAGGGAGACAAGGCTTTTAGACAGTCTGCATCATTTTTATGATTGGACCTTGGTTTTCTCAGTAAGAAAGGGTTGTGGACATTCAAGTTGTTTCAAATGTTTGGACAGCTACATACTGAAGGGGGCATTATACTCAATGACCAGCATTATGAGTACAGAATACAGTGGAATGATCAATCCCTATCCTGGATGCCATACCTTTAGTAATAAGCTAAGCACTTTCTTACAACTGTGTACATGTGGTAATGAAAGGATGGTTCATTGTCTACATACGTAGGTTCAGGTTCCTAACTACTGGATCAGATTTCAGGGGTGGGTTGTCAATGTTATCATTACAAGGGATTTCTTGCTTGCCTCAGAATAATATTATACATGTCTTGGCATCCATTGTAGTTCCATTGCTTCGATACCAGATATTGATTTGGGAAAGATCATTTTGGATTATCTTGGTTGTCCTCTGGGCAGCTTATGAAGTCATAAGCAAACTGTTTCAGATATAAACCTTAACAGCAGCTTTGACCTTCAAAAAGTAAATGCCATAAAAGGAATGGCCCAAGAACTGAACCTTGGAGTACACTGCTAGTGACAAGTCTTTTGGGGGAGGTAGAGCGGCCTTCCTTAATTTTCTTGGTTATATTTGTGAACTAGTTTGCTTCCAATGATCTATGTATGGATTAACATTTAGCTTGGATAACTTATCTATGATTCAGTTCTTCATAGCCTTCTTGAAGAAGTCAACCCAGTTAAGTAGACAGGATCTGCCTTCAATAGGTCCAAAATGGTTTGGATCAAGTGTTTGCAGATTAAGAATGTCCTTATTTATTACTTCCATAATGATCCTTTCCATAGCCTTACAGATGAGGCTGACCAGACGTGCAGGTCTATCCATTTCCTGGGTAAATAAATGAGCTCTTAGATCCAAAATGATCGCAAGAACTATCCACATCAATAGTATGTCTATCCCTTGAAGTAATATGAAATATATAGATGTGGAAGCATTTCTGGACTGTTTTAAAAATACTATGTGCAAATTAATACACAGAATAGTGGTGTGGAAAATGAAAAAGTAATAGGTGCCTTTTGACATGGAACTTTACAAAATATCAGAGTAATCAAGAAAAAGAGAAAAAAGGGTTCCTATAACATAAATAAAGGAGCAAGTTTAATGGCTGAATGAAAATAAAGTTCTAGGTAATGATGACATAATTCCTGAATTATATAAAATATTACTTCAAAGTGTTTTATCTCTTTTGTAGAATGTATTCACAAAATTCAAAAGTATTTTAACATACCCCCATCTTCATATCATCCTAGGCTTTCAGATATTAGATAAAATATAATACACTCCCTTAGAATCTTTTTTAGGCAATGCCAAAAAGAGAAAAAAAAAATACAGTAAAAAAGACTCCAATATATCTTAAGATATTACTGCTGAATGCTAGCAGCCTAAACAAAAATCTCTGTAGCCTTCAAACCCGCCTCACTCTGGAGAATCCAGATATCTGCGCTGTGACAAACACTTTGTTTAAAGCTGTAGAAGGTACTCCAGCAGTGCAAGGCTACAGTACCTTCCACACATTTAGAGTAACAACAGCAGAGGCAGAGAAGGGCCAAGGATGAACATGTCTCAATGTACATTAGCAACAAGCACACCTTCATGTTGGTTACACAGGATGATACCATGGAACTCATCCATCAGCAAATCACCATATATGAGGTCCATCACCATATTATGGCTAACTACAGGTCACCATGTATGCCACTAGAGTCTCACGACTCTTAACCAGAGGTGCTCACTATCCAACCAAACATCGTATTGCTGGGTGACTTTAATTACACCTCCACAGACTGAGATACTTATACTGCCTCATACTCACAGACACAGTGCTTCATCAAAAAACTGGATTTTGTACTCACCAACACTGGAGAGCATTGCCCTTGTGTTATGTCCTCACTAGTAAGACTGGATCACAAAGCTGTCTCCTTTGAAGTAAAAATCACCCTGGAAAACCCTGCAAAACCAGTAACAGTTAGGAACTATTCTAAGGCAAATTACATCCTATTAAGTGACAGTTTGGCAAAATTCAAGGCTGTCTTTAACCCCGAGACCACAGCCACCTATCCAGAATTATTCACAGAGTCCTTGTACAAACATGTGAGTGGCTGCATAGAAGATGTTGTACCTATCAGAAGCAAAACCAAAACAAGCATTAAAAACAGTTCTCTACTGGTGAATCCTCTCCTAAACAAGAAATATAATAAAAGAAAAAAATTATGGCCAAAATCAGGAAGACCAATTCCCTTAAAGAAGAGTGATCTTTTATAGAACTATGCAAGAAACTAAGAGTTCTAATTAAGTCGATTAAGGCCAACTATTAAGTAAGGATAGCCTTGCAGGCTATGTATAATCACAAGGCCTTCTTCAGCTATGTCCAGAATCTTAAAGGTGAAACGCAACAGTTTGTTGAACTGGTAGTGAATGGTACCAACTTCACTGATCAGGATGAAGTAGCAAATCTACTGGCTGATAAATTCAGCTCAAACTTCATCTGCCACTCCCCTTATGTTCTGCAGATTAAATCCTCTCAAATACATTCCCCCTACTACCAGCAGAGATCAAGTACCAGCAGCAGTTGGTAAATTCATGCACATTGCCTCTGTGGGTCCTGGCAACATCCCCACTTGCCTCCTGAACAATGTAAAACACAACATATCAGGACTCCTTGAGGCATTCTTCAGCTACAGAATCAAGACAGGCTGTATTCCAAATGAATGGAGGACCACAACAGTTACTCCCCTACACAAGGATGGATGAACATCCAACTCAGGGGAACTATAGAACCCATCGGTCAAATAAACCTGTTATGCAAAGCCAGGGAAGAAATAACCATGGAAATGATAAATAAGGACATTAGCAACTTACAGACACTACACCCATCCCAATGTGGCATTGTTATGCCTACTTCACTTGATAAGACTTCTTTTAGAAGGTCAACAAGGCAATGGATGAAGGAAAAACAGTGCAAACTGCTTATCATGACCTGATGAAGGCATTTGATGCAATACTCCACTCAAGCATTGTTGACAAGCTCTTTGAGCTAGGTATAAACCCCATATAACTCATGGGACTGCCATTTGTCTCAAAGACAGTGTCTTAGAAGTCAGGATCAATGAGACCACCTTCACCAAGACACCAATGACCAGAGGAGTACCCCAGTCCTCTTTGCTGGGCCTGCACCTGTTTGGCATTTACGTCTTGGAAGTCAAGGCTACATTTAAGGTATCTGTTTTACCAAGTTCACAGATGACTGGAAATTGGAAGCTATTATAGATTCATTCCAAGACACCAAAGAGGGTTTAACGCAGACAAATGTATGGTGGCAAACTCATGGCCTAAAACACAATGCAAAAAAATGCATTATAATGCACTTTGGGAAACTGTCTACTCAAGTTAGTGACTCCATTGATAAAACACACCTAAGAGTTGACCCAGTAGTAAGGAATCTGGAAACATATATAGACAGCAATCTGGCCTTTGACCAGCATGTAGCTATGATAATAAGAAAATCATTCTATGTCGCTTAGCTTATAGGTAAGGATATGGTATCCAGGCCCAAAGAAGTTATAGTACCACTCCACTTGGGTCTTATCAGATCTATCAGTGAATATGATGCCCCCTTTGGCATGTACCTAACCAGGCACTTGCAGCAGTTGGAAAACCCACACAGGTTTCTCACCGGGAGAATTCAGGGCATGAACAGCATGTCCTACACTGATCACCTAAAGACGCTATCTCTGCATTCAGTCTCCTGCAGGCAGATGAGAAGGGATTTATGCCTGGCTTACAGGGTTTCCTCTGACACAGCCCAGTACATGCTTAGTGCTATTCAGTAGGCAGGTTGGTATATAATCAGGTACTATATAGAATGTATTTTTTTTGTTTGATTTGGAGATTACTTTTAACAAGTGTTCTTTTGTGATGATAGGGGATTTGAGGATCTTGTGTATATGTGAGTTTTGTGTAGATGCCTGTTAGGTGAAATTTGCATTGAATTTGTTTACACATTTATTTGTGATATCCACTGCAGAAAAGTAAATGGTGTGATTCTGAATATGTTCAGAGCAATGTTGGGTTTTATTCCATAACGTCTTGATGCAACTAAAAAAAAAAAGATCTGTAATTGTACTTAGTTTCCAATGTCAACCTAAGTTCACGGGAAGCCTTTGTTTTACTGAATGTATTTTAGTACCTTATCTATCCTTTTAATCTTGATCTTGATTAGTAGTTCTTTAGTTTTGCAATACAGTATATCCTAATGATTATTTATGCATGTGGGCCACCAGGCTGTTTGCTCTTACCCCTCCCTTTTTGTTTAGTTTTTGTAGGGACTGAAAGATTTATACCGTCTTGCATGTGAGTGGAAATTTTTATTTGCATAACTGCTAGTTGTGTCAAAATTCTGGGGGTTGCAGTTATACTTGCACTTAGAGACTTCATTACAGAATTCTAGGAAATGTCACCATCTGATCTCTGAATACTGTGATATTTGCATCTTAGGTTTAGAGATTTTGAAAGAACGTTACAAATTTACAGTCTAATTTGCTGGGGAGGGTAGAACAGTGAGCTACTACATAAATATTTGTAAAAACCAGGTCAAGAATAATATGTCTTCTAGTGGGCTCTTTGACTATTAGATCCAGGGAATGTGGTCTAAACCATGGATCTAGATGATTGTCACTATTGAAGTGACACCCAGACCCCATGTACAAAAATAGGAAATAGGGATTGAGGATGGATGGATGAGGAATTTTAGGTCATAGCCTATATCTGAGGTACAGGCCTCCAGGTTTATAAATTGATAGTTACAGTCTCCTAAGTTGATTGCATTTTCATGTGTTTGACATTCATGTATTTATAAAATTGAGATGATTTTGGGTTGTCATTGAGGGAATCCTGTAATATGCTATGATCCGATTGTTGGTTTTGCTTAGAATGAATTTAATCTCAATAAGTTCAGTTTCTGGGCCTTTGGGAATCAGCCTTGAGGAAATACGGTTTTTAACAAATAAAGATATTCTACAGCAGTTCCCATTGGGTCTATAGCTATAATAGCTGGCTCAGGTGGATCCATGGTAAAACTGCAATTTATTGAACTTTAACAAACACAAAATAAAAAAGATAAGCTCTTTTGTTCACGTCTTATGAACTTCATCAGATAATCATATACGTTTGCCATGTTTAAATACACTCAAAAACAATTACATTAGTCACTCCACATGCACGCACACACATACACACACACCCACACACACACACACACACACACACACACACACACACACACACACACACACACACACCCTTCCTTAAAGGGGAATATCAGTTGCTGTAGGCTTAATTATTTAACATTTAACAATTTTAGAAATTCAGATATTTATAAATAAGTATTTGTATTGCCTTTTACTGGCTATTTTTATTTTTAGGCCTGTTATTAGATATGAGTTGTGTGCTCCTGTATTGTTGTTTTGTATTTTATATGGTTTGTATACTATATTTATATATTTTTAGATATTTTTGTATGGTGAATAATGGATAGGTCTGGCAGTTAGTGCAGAGGATTAAAGCTATAAACTCTTAGTGAGCTTTTTCCTGTAGTCAAGTGTAAAGGGTTTGATTCTTTATACCTACCTATACACCTATATGATTGGATGGGAAATAGGAAATTCACCCCGGGGATCACCTCTGTGGCTCTGCTCGACAGGGGCACAGGAAAATAATTTTCTTGGGTGGTGAAAGCCAGGATACCTTTTTGGCTAGGCTTGTATAGGCCCTAGGGCTGATAGCCTAGTACCTACCTATGAACCTATGAACCTATATGAACCTATAAAAGGAATATGGTGCTTTAAGGAAAGGGCAGTTTTACTGTGGATCCGCCTGAGCCAACTTTTGTTTGGACTTTGTTTGTACATGGTGTTTGTGCTTCGTTTGGGTCTATAGCCACAGTAGGTGCAAAATCCTGAAATAGTGGGCGTGCTTTCTGCATCTATAAACCAGATTTTAATACTGATATGCACAAGAATGTGCTCTGAATGCAGGATGGCTTCATGGTCAGGCAATGTTGTTTAGGCATTTAGCACTAAGCAGCGCTATGTTGATATTGTTTAGTGCTTTGATTATTATGTTTATAGGTTATCAGATCTGCTAGCTGAACTCTGCCTTAAAAAGATACCATGTAGGCAACAAAGGCTTTAACCTGTATGTCCTTGAATAAGTGGTGCAATGTGTCCTTGTCAAAGCAAATGGGGTTGTACAGCAGTTAATCTTTTACTAAAACATACTGAATTACCATAAAATGGCACGATTCAGGCACTTATTGAAATCAGTCATCGTTTCATTACATCTTGGGATTATTCTTGATGAAGTTAATATTCCACACAACACCAAAATCTTTCTTGAATTTTTGAAATGCATGGAGAGCTTTTTTTATAGACTCAGCATATGATAATTTTCCATGTATTTGAGTATTGTGTTGTGCAGGTTTGTCATGCTCACAGACTGTGTTTTTTTATGAAGTGATGCCTCTATCTTAGTGAAATGCTTGCATCTCTTTCTCTTTCTTTCGCTCAGGTAATTTGCAATAGGGTAAGTAATAATTCATTGTTTCTACACTGTCTGAGTATACAAAGTGTTATGAGATTGGCAATGGAAGAAAGTCAAGCTGGAAGACTTTCTATTTACCCTACATTCAAGCAAATCTTTTATCCAAACTTGAACAAACTTACAACCAGATAGCCAGATTTGCCTGTAACCTACCTTACAAATCGCATCACTACCTTGTCCTTAAACAACTACAGTGGCTTGAATTCCCTCAACTACTCCAACTTTCACAGCTACAGATGCCACATTCTCTACTCTACAAACCTGCAGACTGTCCTTCCCTGTTCACCCTCCTATCCCTATACAAACCTTCATGATCTCTCCGTAGTGCTGACCCATTGCTACTTACACCTACAGGCTTAACAAAACAATAGGCAGATTACTTTATAAGTGCTCTATATCTCAAACCTGGAACAAACTCCCAACTAATATATGTTCTATCCAATCTTTGATCCATTTCAAAAGAGAATTGAACAACTACCTTGCTAACTATCCCTCCTGCACTTGTCACTACCCTACCTAACATATACTTCCCTAATCATTAGACTATATCAGTTCCCCTCTCCTTCCTTCATATAACTTTATAATGACTAGTAATTTGATACCTTAGCTATGCTGAGAAACTCTATACTAAAATCCGTCTTCTCTCTTCCTTAGCTACTATACTGCTCAGCCCTTCTCTCTTCTCAGAACTGTTTTCTTTCACTCTCTTGACTCTCCTAAACATTCCTCCCCTACCCCTTTCCTTCAACCCTTCAATTTAATACTTCATCTTCCTCTCTATAAACTTGGTTTAGTCAGTAAAGATGTTTCTGGGGCTATTTTTTTTTTCTGATGCCCTTTTGTAAACCCATATTTTTACTTCATGTTTCTACGTTTTTTCTATGTTTTTAGGTATTTTTATTTTGCTGAGTTATAGACTTTTGTCAGTTTCCATTATGGCATGAATGTATGTAGTTATGTATTCATATTCAAATCACTTGTAATGTACCTTTGTTATTGTTATTTTTTGTCTGTGTGGAGCTTTTCTCCTGGGGTCTTCACTGAAAATGGGCCACCAGCCAGGTTGGACTAACCCAATTAACAAAAGACAAATAAATAAATAAATTTAGTCTGAGAGTGTAGGCATTCAGGGATATATACCTTATTTGCACAGTAATGGGTTTGGTGGATGACCACCATCCTTCTGAGTACAAAATATTGCATGCTTTTTTCCTTGATAAATTCTCTTGAGTACCGAATGTTAGATATTAATGAGTACTAAAAATATTTGTAGTATAATGGTTAATTAATTGAGGTGAACTACTTAGGTAGAAGAGCTTGCCATGGTCCTAAATGAAGAGTTTGCACCTTCTACACAGCCTAATATTGGGAATGCTTGTGACTGGGCTTATTCGGAATAAGTGTAGTTTTGTGCTGTTCCGCATGTATCACAGTTCACTGCAATATACCTGAGCAGAGAATTTAAACAAACCCATGGGAAAACAGCTTTTAAACAGCTTTTAGCTCCAGCTAATATTTCTAGCTTTCTAGAAACAGCAGTCAATAGTGTTCTCCGACAAAATAATCGCCACTAGATCTCAGACCGCTCACAAACCTCACCAAACCTTTCCTGTAATAGTAACTAAGTAGTAAATAGTAAAATTGGAGGGAAAACAACAGGCTAAGCATAGAGAAACAATGCAGTAATGAATAAATTCAGTCAAGTGACAGTACAGCATAACACTTCAATTATCAGCAAGGAGTAAAAAGTAATGTGTTTCGGCTTTTCCCGGTTGGGGTCGCCACAGTGGATCTCTGGTCCACTAAAGATTGGCAGTGGATTTTTTTTAGAGTGCTGAGTTTCCAGCCCGACACCCAACTTTCAAAGAAGGCACACCCATTCACACATGCACCTACCTGCATGTCTTTAAATGTCACTCGACCACGGAGAGGACATGCAGACTCCACACAGAAGGTGCTCCTGCCAAGGATCAAACGGGAGGACCTCTTGCTATGAGGCAACAATGCTAACCACTGCACCACCACAGCTGTCTCAATTATCAGCAAATAGAATGACATAAAATGTTCACAATGTGTTTAAATGCTACTTAAAAAAGACAGTACAGTTAAAATGGATAGAAAACAATAAATTTATTACAGGAAAGCAACACAGCAAATGAAAATGATATAAAATGAATGATGCTTAAATACTACTAGAAAACCTGCAGAAACCAACAGGTGACAATAAGTGAAAAAAAAAAAAAAACTACCTTACAGATTTCTGGATTTCAAATAAGGTCAAAACACAATTTTTAGCTTTTCCTTTAGTCATTTCAGCCCTCTGAAGTCTAGTAGAAAAGACACCAAAAAGCCTTAGTCAGAAGAATACAGCTGAGTTATGAAATTAAACCAATACAAAAACAAGAATTTATACAGCTTTTGGTTCCAGTCAATAATGTTAATTTTCCAAAAAGCATAGAAATGTATCATCTTTGACAGGGTAAGTACCAATATCCCTCAGACTGCCACCACACTTAGCTAAAGCTTTTCTGTAACAGTAACAAGGGTATAAATAGTAAATGGCAGGAATATAGCAGATTAAGCACAGGGAAACAACAAATAATTAATTAATTCAATCAGGTGACTGTAAAACATAACACCTCATTTAACAGGAAAGAAAATGAAATAGAAAGATTTGCCAAATTCATAAAGGTTGCCACAAAGTGGACACTATGTGTATGCATTGTGCTCACTTTCTGAATTCAAGCACAGCCCTCCCACAACACCTGTGCTGTCTATTCATGCTGAAAGGTTACCCTAAGTGTAGACATTGTGTACACTTTATGGTAACACTTATGAATCTGGCCTAACAACTTGTTTTACTGCTACTAAAATGACAGAACAGTTAAACTAGAGGGAAAAAGGTAAGATATAACACAAGAAAGCAAGGCAGCAATTAATGAATTCATTCATGTGGCAATGCAAACATACTTTCTTCAAGAGAAATGATATAGAATGAATAAAAGTAAAAACGTTAGACATCAACAGGTGATAGTTATGCATTCTTATTCAACAGGTGATAATAAGTACAAAGTAAAATACTTTCCTGATTTTTGGTTTTAAAATGAAATTCTAATTATGTAAAAAATTATAAATGAGTAACACATTCTACTTTATAAACAACATATTAAAAACATTAAGAAATTGTATATATAAATACTCCTGAGATAAACACGTGTTTCACATTATTCTCTTAAGCATTTCATCAGAATTTATAGTATAGACAGTCTGAACTTTCAAAAATACTAACCTTAGAAAATAGGAATTTGATCTTTTGGAGCCAAATATTAATAGAGACTGAAATGCCTAATGCAGATGTTTTAATGGGTAAATATGATTTGGATATGGAAAACTGGCTTACAGTACAAATCAATAGACATTTTTTTTTTATTTTCTAATGCTGATTTTATGCTAATATAATTAAAAAAAGAATATCCACCAATTCTTGATTTACTAAACAATTTTGAAAAAAATGATGAGGCATGCAGTTCATATTTATCCATACTATAAAAAAAATGAAAACAGGATGTTAATATCCACAAAAGGTGCATTATCATTATTTTGGAGCCTATTATTTTGGAAACTCTACATACATCATTTGTCACTCCACAGAGAGGTGAAATTATATAAAAGATGATATTGGTTGTTCAACATGTAAATCCTGAACCAAAGCAGATTGACAACATATTGTTCATGACTGCAAAGCTCTACAACACTTTTGGGGTAAAAGTCAATGTTTCCTGTAAGCATTGTGGATTAATAAATATATATTAACTAAATTGTTGGTGTTTGTTTGTTAAGCTTCAATTTCTAGTTGTATACCTATGTCTCAATTACTACTTCTTCGAAAATTAACAAAAGCCAGGATAAAGACTAAAAAGAAATGGAAAAAAACAGGTTGCAGCTTCTTTAACAGAATTTATAAATATTTTATTTATTTATTTTTACATGTGTTAACTGGGTTAGCCCGAATGGGCCCAGAGAACCCTTTTTCAGTGGACACCCAAAGAGAAAAGCTCCAGGAAAGTAATTAAAAAAATAAGAGAAAATTCATGTTGTAAGATACTTAGTACAAAAACAGAGAAAGAGAAATGTACAATATGAATATATATAAGGCAAACGTATAGTATTTTGAGAATACAGTAGCAGTATGTCTGAGAAATTTGGTTAGCAATTAAGTTATTTACAAATAATGTAGCAATGCCTAAAATAAAAAAAAAATCAGAGTAACATCATGACATAGTACTACAAAGATGCATTTAATAGCATAGGTACAAACTGCATAGAGAGTAATATGTATAGGCAGTTTTAGACAGCAGACACCAGGCAGATATGTCAATTAAAAGTAGAAGAAAAAATCATTAGGTAAGTTCCTGACACGTACAGATCCATGTGTGTTGGAAATGAATTTTTAGTTGCTTTTTGAATTTATTACTTTTAGTAGTGGAGTGAAGGGACAATGGAAGTTTATTCGGTTAAGTGCTTTCCTTCACTAGGAACTTCATCAGAACAATAAAATCTCAAAAGCCACAGCCATAAATACCCCTCGGTGTGTACCAAATAATTATGCATAACCAATAGTAATACAATACATACAAAGAATATAAAAAAATTAAAATTAAATTTATGTAGTTCAGTTATATACAAAAGTATATATGTGCAAAAATACTATATCTAAAATAATTTCAATAAACCAAAATGAGACAATATGTGAACAATGATCTTAATTAGAACCATAAAACTTCAGTTTTAATAAAGATGTGATGGAACAAGGATCATTAATCCCTGGATAATTAGTGGCATCTAATGTTAACTGCCATTTATGTTCATCCTTATCCAGATGTTCATCAATAATCCACCCTTGTGCATCTTTTTTAACCTGCTCTGCTATAAGAAAATTAAAACTATGTGTACTATATTTTTCAATATGCCTATACAGGGCATTAGTTGTTTTTTTTATTCCTAATATCCAAAT
Source organism: Protopterus annectens (assembly GCF_019279795.1). Lineage (NCBI taxonomy): Eukaryota > Metazoa > Chordata > Ceratodontiformes > Protopteridae > Protopterus > Protopterus annectens. Next base: position 1,692,231,535 of record NC_056726.1, read on the forward strand.
GGACAGTTAACATCAGATACCACTAATTATCGAGGGCTTAATGATTCTTGTTCCATCACATCTTTATTAAAAGTGAAGTTTTATGGTGCTAATCAATATCATTGTTCACATATTGTCTAATTTTATTTTATTGAAATAATTTTTAGCTATATTTTTACACATATATACTTTTTTTAAAACTAAATTAGATAAGTTTATTTTTTATTTTATATATTTTTTATATGTATTATATTACTATTGGTTATGCATAATCATGTGGTACACACCGAGGGGTATTTATGGGTGTGGCTTTTGAGATTTTATTGTTCTGATGAAGTTCCTAGTGAATGAAAATGCTTGACCGAATAAATTGTTTTCTCTACACGGTTGGTGGTTTGCTAGTTTTGTTATCATCTAATTCCTGGTTTGGTGTTTTGGCTTTGTATTCATGATTGACAGCGGAACTTTGTTCCACGACTATGCAACTGAATGACTGTAAAGTATTTTTCCAATATTTTGTTTGTTCGGTCACCTGCAGAAGGTTTTGTTGTGTGCTTCTGAGGTTACAATTGGGTGTGTAGTGCATAATTATGGATGTAAGGGCAGGGCAGGAGTTGAAGCTATTTAGGATGCTGTGTGAAATACTGCCAATGGTATTTGTTATAAATACATTTCTACTATTAAGATGAAAACAAACAAACAAAATAGCTGCAGATTATAGTTACTGGATAAAACTGAAGTCATTCATGCAGAACTTAGAATCTGTTTTCTATATTCATTTAACTAAAAATTATTTCAATAAATCCCACCCGCTCCAAGTGGTCCTAAACTTATACACTAACTGCCACACCCCTATACAGTAGGACCAACTTCTAACTCCTCCACTTAAAGTGCTATCACCTCTATTATACTCTCACACTAACCCCTATCTCCTCCCCCTTAAAAAAAATCACTCATCTACCATTATCCACTACCCTATCACTCTATCCACAAATATCCCTACATTCCACCACCTATACCTAACCTAATGGCCCAAGGACCCTACAAACCCTTACCTTTATTGCAACTCCTAACTATACTTATCATTCCCTATCTACTTACTCTCTATGAATGCCATACATTCCTAGGACTTCATACCCACAACACACACACCTCTATCCTTACTCCTAGCTCCACTCACAGTCTTAGCAACCTCTCCAGCCCAGCTAAGTACTCATCAGCCAAATTTCATAGACTCCATCACATCTCTCATTGTAACCCACTAGCTAGAAAAACGAATAACCTAATTTTTAAACTTTTACAACTCATCCTAAAAGTTCAGGTCCACTCCCTGTTAGAAAGTGATATACACCCAAACCCAGGTCCTACCACTATCACAGCTACACAGCCTGATACACCAACATTTTCAATCTCACAAACACTTATCAAGCCCCCCAACTCTCTCCTGATAGCTCATCTTAACATTCATAGCATCAATAATAAAATAGCTCACCTGCATGCCCTTATTGATGTTCTTTCCTTTGACATTCTCTGTCTGTCTGAAACATGGCTTAAACCATCAATGCAAGACAGTGCAGTTCTACCCCCTGGCTATAATATCATAAGACATGACCGTAACACTAAAAAAGGTGGAGGTGTAGCCATACTTTATAAGAATGGATTACAGGTTACCTTGCTAGACCCCAAACCTCCACTTTGCAACAATGCAGAAATTCTTCTAACTAAGATTCAGCTTAACAAAAGCAAAGCCATATATCTATCATGTGTCTATCTTCCCCCAGGTAATAAAAGCAACACATTAGAGGCTATCCTCAGCTGGCTGTCAAGCAACTACCCTCAAGAAACCATTATACTTGGAGATTTTAACATTAACTGGAACTCCTGTATATCTGAGCAGCCTTCTACTCATATCAACGTATATGGTTTTACCCAAACTATAACATCCCCTACCCGTACCAATAAAACTAACAACAAAACTAGTACCCTTGACTGGATACTCACTAATACTCCCCAATTAAACTATAAAACAGGCACCCTCCCTGAGGACATAAGTGACCACTTGCTTACCTATCTAATCAGAACAAAAACTGAAGTCCCAAATTCAACCATCTGTAGAACTAAAAATTTTAACCCTGCTCACTTTCAAGCTGAACTAGGCACCTGTGACTGGTCACCCCTGAAATACCTCCCAATAGATAATGCTGTGAAATATTTTAACTCTAAATTTCTATGCATTTTAGACAGCCATGCCCCATTACGCAAAGTTAGAATTAGAACCAAACCAGCACCATGGCTCACCAAAACTACCAAACAAAAAATCCTCCAAAGAAATAAACTATGGGCCAAATGGCTCTCAACAAAAAGCCCCTCAGATCACCTGCAATTCAGACAGCTAAGAAATGAAACAAAAAGCCATATTAGCTGATAAAAGAAACTACTACTACCAGCTACAACAAACCAACCAAAATAATCCCCAAAAATTCTGTCGAGGAATCAATAACCTCCTACACCCTGGATGCTCAAGTACTCCCTCTCCCTATGGCTCTGATCACAACAATCCCATCCAAATAGCTGACTCATTTAATACTTTTTTCACTGAAACTATACAATCCCTAGCCAACCAACTATCCCCTAGAGCCCCATGCTCTCCCACAACCTCTAACAATAATCCTCCTCAATTTCATTTTCTGCCAGTGCCCACTTCACTCATCTGTAACCTCATACAGAAACTTAAAACCACTACACTCTCTGCTGATCTATTACCTGCAGAATACCTGCAAAAAGCTTCTAAAGTCATAGCCTACCCCATATCGATCCTCATTAACAGAACTATTTCTGAAGGAACTATTCCTCTAATCTGGAAAGTCTCTCCCATTATTCCCCTGTATAAAGGTGGTAACTCCAAGGAGTTGTCCAATTACAGGCCCATAGCTATTCTATCTCCTTTGGCAAAAATAATGGAAAAATGTATTCACCTACAACTGTTAACCTACCTACTTGATCACAATTTATTAGCACCCTGTCAACATGGCTTTAGACCATTTCATAGCACCACCTCTGCTCTCTTATCCTTCACTAACCATATTAACAGTAAACATAATAATGATACTCTATCCTCAGCCCTATTTATTGACCTGTCTAAAGCATTTGATATGGTTAACCACCAACTGCTTATAGACACACTCAAAAACCTGTCACTGGACACCCATACTATACAGTGGTTCCAGTCTTACCTACATAATAGACAATGGGCTGTGCTATGGGAAAGTACTTTATCTTCCCACCTCCCAGTTGCCCTAGCGGTCCCACAAGGATCTATATTGGGTCCATTACTCTTCTCCATCTTTACAAATGACCTCCATTCTGTAATCCCACAAGCTGATTGTATCCAATACGCTGATGACTCCACACTCATATGCTCTGCTACTTCTCAATCAGAACTTCGGTCACTAACCCAAAAGACCTTTAGTACAGTTGAAAACTGGCTCCTACAAAGACGTCTTATCCTTAACCCCAAAAAAACTAAAATGCAACTATTTACCCCCACCCACAGAACCTCCCCACTTAACTTTACTATTACTTCAAATAACGAAGCTATAATATCTCCTGAGCCAACCACCAAACTACTCGGAGTACTAATAGATAATAACTTGTCTTTTGAATCTCACATTAATAACACCATAAAAACAGTAAACAAGAAACTAGGTTCCCTCTATAGAATCAAACCATTTCTAACACCTCCAGCCAGGGTTACCATTGCTCACACCCACCTTATCTCTACCCTGCTCTATGCCTCCCCTATCTGTACCAAAATGAGTAGAAGTAATCTGAGTAAACTTTCATCCTCCTACAACAATATTGCCAGATTTGCAGCTGGGTCCTCCTATAGAATTCATCATTGTATCAACCTGAATCAGCTAGGATGGTTAGAGTTGCCAAATCTAATACTTTTTAATCAACTAATAGTAGCCCATAAGATCCTGTATTTACCTCAAAATACACCCGTACTTACTTCCCTAGTCATCCCCTATAACAATCTCAAGACCTTACACTCATCTAATAAACTACTTGTACAAATATCAAAATCCAACAATTCAGCTGGTGACACCTTGTTCTCCAATATAGTAGGTAAAGCTTGGAGCATCCTCCCAAGCCAGCTAACCTCAATATCCTCTGCCAGCTTATTTAAAAGCAAGCTCAAACCCTACCTTAGATCACACTGGCTATGCCCCTGTGTTAACCCAGACTAAGCACCAGACCATTAACTAGACTCCCACAATTCCTAGTCTCTCAAGATCATGGTCTTGTGTTTACTCACTAATTACTAGTGAGCTTAACCTTTCTTAAGATTTTTTTCACGTGTAAATATGTATGTATTGTGGAATGGTCAACCACCTTCATATAAGATCACAACTTCGGTGATAAAGAACACTATAAATGCATCCTTGTATGTTGATCTTCCATACTCTATCCATTTATCTCTAGTGTTTTTCTTTCTTAGGTTTATATGTGACCTTAGTACCTATTTAATATAAGCTAATAGTTGTATCTAGTTTAGTCTTATATTAAGTTTTCTTTCCCTAATAGAATACATAATATAAAATCCTAGGCTTGTAATATGTTATAAAGATTTGTAATACACCATTTCTAATGCAATTGTCTTAGCCGTGTTCATCTATTTCTTAGAAAAATATTTCTTTCCCTACTGAAATATAAAATATATAATCTTAGGCTTGTAATATTTTTAAAAAAAAATTCTTAAGTACCAAATTCTACTGTTAATGTATTTGTCGTGACCTTTTATGTTGTTGTATTTTGTGAAGCTTTTCTCCCCAGGCCTCCACTGAAAATGGACATATATCCAGCTGGACTAGCCCGGTCAACAAATGTAAAATAAATAAAATAAATAAATAAATTATTGGCGTTTAATAGGTTTTATTAATGTATATTGTAAGAACTGATATAGATACATTCATAAACAGTAATGTTTTATTGTTAATGTGTTTGTTTCTATATATACATTTTGAATAAAAATATGCTTAAAACTCAAAAAGAAAGGAACCCATTGGTGAGTCTTGAGCTACAAGAACAACAAGATGTGTTAGAATTTCTAGATGGAAATAGGGAATTTTTTTTTTTTTTTTACATTAGCCTGGGAGGACAAATCTTATTGATCATAATAAGAAAAACCTCCAGGAGTAAATCTGTACATTGATCCTTAAAGACTGCCTTAAGTATAAAAGAAAACAGTACAGCAGGTTCCCAAAGGCCAGCCTGAAATGAAGGATTTTTTTAAGAAATTTCAAATTAAGAAGCCAATGGATGGCAGATAGTGAGAGCAAAGCAGAAATGCAACATGATGGGTCTGAAAACTAAATTGGTGAAAGCGAAAACACCAGAAGTAAAATAAGTGTAAACACAGTGGAGTGCAAGGATTTTAACAATTATGACAGTGATGTATTTAAGCAGATTAGTAAAAAATTATTATGTAAACATTTACATGATCTCTACTTTCATAAGCAGGATCAATTTGAGAAAGGGAAATGGATGCAATCAAAGTTTTGTTTTTGTATATATTGTATGGTAGAAAGAGTTAAGAATGACAATACCATAAAATGTTCTAAGAGAAATGTTTTTATAAAACACAATGCTAAGGAAGACAGAGGTCAGGGAAACTAGGTATAAAATTTTAGAAGGACATAACTTCTTGTTTGTATTTCTCCCATAAAACCATTTAGTGACTGACTCACAAGCAAGAGCTCCATTGGCAAAATTTGGGATGGCAGAAGTAATGGATAGAAAGAGTAAATGAGAATGCTTTGATTTTAACGCAGACACTGTAGTATACCATCATTGTAGAGGTTGCATATGACCTTAGTAATGTTCTTTTTATTACCTTTTGGCCTATATTCCAACTGATATTATGTTGCCTGCCAAGCTATCAGCAACATGAAAGAAACCTTCTTCTTATATTTGGATGGACTGTCCAGCTCCCATTACCCTTCCACATAAGTTCAAAATACAGCATATTGAGCTTGGATGGAAGACATGTACTGTTTTGTGAAAATGGATAATATATGTAATTTTTATTTATTTATTTTGTTTTTATTTTATTTATTTTATTTTACATTTGTTGACCGGGCTAGTCTGGCTGGATACATGCCCATTTTCAGCAGAGGCCCGAGGAGAAAAGCTCCACTATATACTGGTACATTACATAAAATACATTACTATAAGATACAACTTATAAGGATTAATGAACTAATTGAACGTAGGATATTAACAATACAGAAGCATTGTTACAGAAATGTACAGTTCTTAAATTACATAATTTTTACAGAATATGTATAATACTTAAAATACTAAATACTGAGTAGAATTCCTAATCCCATGTTATTAGGAAAAGCAGGAGTAATCTGTTTCCTCCCACATCCCAAAGACATGCTGTAAGTGTATTGGACACTCCAAATTGGCCCTAGGTGTGAGTGTGCGCATGTGTGTGACTTCAGTGGAAGGTTGGGCGCCGGGCTGGTAACTCGACACCGTAAAACTCCACTGCCAATCACGAGCAGACAGGTGATCCGCTGTGGTGACCCCTAACTGGGGAAAAGCTGAAAGAAGAAGAAGAAGAAAATAATATATGTAATTTAAACATTGTAAAAACGTCTGCATTTTAGTTTTAAAATCATTGATAATGCTATTTTGTGATGTAAGTACTGGGCAAATATTGTTGTTTCTTAAAAAGTACTCAGATGACACTACGTATAAGACAGGAGAATTTCCTGCATATTGGGTTAACGGGACATTATGAAACCAGTTATATAATTTGTTCTTGTATAAAAGGAGGGCTGTTTTTATTCATGGCAGATTCCCAGAAGTTTTATAGAAGGAGGCTTGTCATCCTATGCACTACATTATGTAGCATTTCATTAGAGTCTCACAGGGGTACTCATCATCCTGGACTACAGTTTGAGTGAAGGCTGTCATTATGCCTCACTGTCAAGTAGATCTTCATGCCTGGAGAGATTCTTAGGGAGGAAGGGTGTCCTCAACTCTCTGAGATGGGCAGATGTAGAGAAACTGCATAGTTGTCCGCCTGCAGAGTCATTTGAGTAAGAACAGGTTGAAATAGAGCCTGCAATAAAGTTATCTTAGCAAGACTAAAAGTCAGATCTGTACTTGGAATTTTTATTTGAATGGAGGAGAAATAAGTACAAGGATATTTTTGGTTGCATATATTTCTGCAACATATACATGGATAAAAGAATGTGTGAGGTGAATAAAAGCTGTATTTTCAGTTGCTTCTAATATTACATTATAAGTTTTATTATTCTAATATTATGTTACTAATATTTTCAGTTACTTCTGCATTCAGTGTTGTCAAAATGAAACTCTCTCCCTCTCTCTCTCTTTGTATATCTCTCTCTATCTATATATATGTATAAATGGGTCCAAAGCATTAGATAAAAATGTTTCATTTATCAAGATAGGAATTGTTGGCTTGCTTGTTTCATTCACATCTCATCTCTGATCTAGTAGTGACTGCATGTGATCAGTGAACAGTGGAATTAAGGAAGTTTATCCTTTTATGCACTTTTATTCAGTCTCAGTCTCAGTGTGTAGAAAAGCCGCGGTGGTACAGCATTTGCGTTGTTGCCTCACAGCAAGAGGTTCTCCCGTTCGATTCTCAGCTAGTGTGCAGGGGAGTGCCTTCTTTGTGGAGTCTGCTTGCTCTCCCAGCAGTCACGTGGCCTCTGGAAGACATGTGTGAATGGGCGTGCCTTCGCTGAAGGTTGGGTGTCAGGCTGGCAACTTGGCACAATAAAAATCTACTGCCAATCATTAGCGGACCAGAGTTCCACTGTGGCGACCCCTTACCAGGAAAAGCCGAAAAGACAAACAAAGACAAACAAACATTCAGTCTCAGTGTAGGTATATTTAAGTAGCAGGGGGTATAGGGAGTGCTGCTCATTTTTTCAATGAGAGTTGATTAGTGGAATGTTAGTCAAGATAATGACATCACAATGTTTACTTATTAGTGTGTGTGTGTGTGTGTGTGTGTGTGTGTGTGTGTGTGTGTGTGTGTGTGTGTGTGTGTGTGTGTGTGTGTGTATGCATATAGATGGGTGCACTAAATAAAAACAAATCACTAAAATGTCAACATCGCTAACACTGACAAAAATAATTTAAAAAGAAAGCTCAACAAAGCAGTGAGCATCCTGTAAGAAACAATCTCAAGCATGGGTCCCCAGTACCCCTAATTAATAATATATTCTAACTCAAAGATTGACCAAAAACTGGGAAAGGATTTTATGTACATATCCTACAGCTGAATTGTTCTACTGAATGAGGAAAAAACTGGGGCTACATTGGAAAGGCTGTGTTTATAACCCCTGCATGCCCTGATTTTCATGACCTCTGCTCACTCTGTAAATTGGCTAATTGCCAAAGCAAGGCACAACATGGGTATTCTGTTGGAGAAATGTTAAGTAATCATTACAGCAAACTATTGTAAAGTCTTTACCTCAATGAAAAAAAACAATGGGACAATTTTAAACCCAGTTTGACAGCACGAGTCACAGAACATCACGTGCATACTCCACAGTGTTAACAGTAAATCTGGCTGAGCATTGCATTTTCTTGTCTTCTCCACAAGAAGTAGAACCACTCATGTTAAAAGGCCAGAATGCTGCTGACTTGCTTCAAAGTTATAATTAATAGAAGTTCCTTTCAAGACAAGCAGAAGGAGTGGGAACTACTTTAAATCAAAATGCATTCGTCTCTTCACCACACGAAGAGTCTGGCTAATAAGTAACAAGTTGTTGAATCTATGTTTATGCATCTCTCTCCCTCTTCCTCTTCTGCTGACAAAATGGTGCCACAATATGAAAACTCTAAATCTCTTAGAGGGGAACTATGCTTTGGATTTGAGACAAATTATATAGCCATAAATGATGACCGTGTATCTGTTGCCAAAATAACAAACACCAGTGACACAAGACAGAAAACACAAAGACGTTCAGAGCCTGTGACAAATGTGGAACAAAGATGTTTCAGAGAAACAGAATCAAGCAAGACATATTTGGCATGAAAAGTTCTCAGGTAAATTATTCTGCCTCATTGGATGAGTACTGATAAACCTAGAAGGGCCTTTGGTGATTTGACAGCTCCTTATCTAAGAAAACTTTTATCCAAAGGAAAAAATCCACAATACCAAAGAAGGAATGGTAGTTAGACTGATGTGAAATAGCTTTGGGTTACTGTACACTAATAATTGCATTAACATAAGTTTTCTTTTTTAAGGATGCACACCAATGGGGTCCCTCAGACATTTTTTTTCCTGTCTGGTTAAATCTTTGCCAGTTAGTATCTATTATAGGTTGTTGGATAAATCCTGTAATTGGATCATTATATGTACTTTAGTTTTTGTCGTGTCTAACCCTCGCTTTCTTTGCAGGTCTTTCATATTTTGGGTTATCTATGAAGTGTTATTTCCTCTGTTTAGGAACAGAAAACTTTAGTTTTTATTCTGAACCTCGTGAAATTCTGCTTGTAGTGAGATGCAAATCTGGATAAATTGCAATATATCTTTTATACATGTTAATTATCAGCAGTGATGTTTATAAATGTTAACTTTTTCCAATTTTTGTTGCAGAATTGACAGATGTGAAGCCACTCCTAGTTTTGGCATAATGGACATCCTATACCTTTCCTGGTAATTGCTCCCTGTGCATTGTCATTTAATATATACTTCCTCTAATGAGCACAGGCTCCTCCATTCTTTGGCGTATGATGTGTAAATAGCATGCACATGACATTGTCTGAATTTGTATGGTTTTGTATTTTTCCTTGTCATGCTTGCTAGCACTACAGATGTGCTCTTTGCTCTGAGAATGTTGATGGAGAAATAGAGAGAATGTCAGAAGGAGTTGCATTGTGTTTTTGTAGACTTAGAGAAAGCATATAACTGGGTGCCTAGAGAGGAGTTGTTGTATTGTATGAGGAAGTAAGGAGTGTCAGAGAAGTATGTAAGGGTGGTACAGGATATGTACGAGAGTAGTGTGACAGTGGTGAGGTCTGCGGTGGGAGTGATCGATGCGTTTAAGGTGGAGGTGGGGTTACATCAAGGATCAGCTCTGAGCCCTTTATTATTTGCAATGGTGATGGACAGGTTGACAGACAAGATCAGACAGGAGTCCCTGTGGACTATGATGTTTACAGATGACATTGTGATCTGTAGTGAGAGTAGGGAACAGGTGGAGGAGACCCTGGAGAGATGGAGATATGCTCTAGAGAGAAGAGGAATGAAGGTCAGCAGGACTAAGGTAGAATATATGTGTGTGAATGAGAGTGAGGATAGAGGAATAGTGAGGATGCAAGGAGTAGAGGTGGCGAAGGTGGATGAGTTTAAATACTTGGGATCAGTAGTTCAGAGTAACGGTGAATGTGGAAGAGAGGTGAAGAAGAGAGTACAGGCAGGATGGAGTGGGTGGAGAAGAGTGTCAGGAGTGATTTGTGACAGATGAGTACTAGTAAAAGTGAATGGGAAGGTCTACAAGAGGGTAGTGAGACCAGTTATGTTATATGGGTTGGAGACAGTGGCATTGACAAAAAGGCAGGAGTTTCAGCTGGATGTGGCAGAGTTAAAGATGTTAAGATTTGCACTGGGTGTGATGAGGGTAGACAGGATTAGGAATAAGTATATTAGAGGTTCAGCCCAGGTTGGAAGGTTTGGAGACAAAGCCAGAGAGGCAAGATTATGTTGGTATGGACATGTGCTGAGGAGGGATGCTGAGTATATTGGGAAAAAAGATGGTAAGGATGAAGCTACCAGGTAACAGGAAAAGAGAAAGGCTTAAGATAAGGTTTATGGATGAGGTGAGAGAGGGCATGCAGGTGGTTGGTGTGACAGAGCAAGATGCAGAGGACAGGAAGAAATGGAAACAGATGATCCGCTGTGGTGACCCCTAACGGGAACAGCCGAAAGAAGATGATGATGATGATGATGCTTGCTAGGTGTGGTTGGCAAATACTTTGAAAAGCTAAAACGATAAATGAAAAAATAAAGAAATGTGCACCAGAATGTGGAATGCAAATATAAAGCATAATCATATGTGCTGATTTGTACCCAATATGAATATTAGTAATTTTTTATTAATACCATAATAAGATTTACCAATATAACTTATAAATTAAAATTAAAATATCCAACAATAAAGAGTTTGGCATAATATTTAATATATTTACCTCACAGATGCAAGGTACATGGCTTGACTCTGAACTCAACGTATTTGCTAGGCTTGTAATAGTCTGTAAATGATTGTCAATCACTGAACAACAGGACACACAGCTGACTATAAATCAAACTTGATATGACTGTGATGTCCCTTAGCTCAATATTTTAAGCAATATAGCAAATTGACTGTTGTTCTGTTATGTGTGGCTCAAATCACAATGTAGACTATTTATGGGGTTTGGCATAAAGGTTAAGGTCTTTACCTCACAGATACAAAGTACAAGGTTTGATTCTGACTAGGGTTTCATTGGCTAAGTTTGTAAGAGCCTGCAGACTGATAGCCTACTATTTTCCTATCTACGTATGAAGGAATGTGCAGGAAAAGACATGTTTAACTGAAAAGGTAGGGTTTGTGAGAATATGCATGATTTTTGCTATAGTGGGTAGTGTGTATCTGCAAGTGTTCACAAGTTAAGTTTAGGTATAGATTTAGTATTGTACCCATTTGATGTTGTGCATGCTCTGTATCATTTTGCTTTGATTAGAGGCACTGCTAGGGAAATGTTTTTTAGTAAGATAATATGCAGGGATAGAAGCAGAGGTAGGGTTAGGGTTTGCAACACATGAGTATGTTGGTGCAGGGGGAGACCACAGGGACATGTTGGAGACATATGGCTTAAGCACTGAAGCTTTGCTGGTGATACTGGAGGTGCAAGGTTGATGCAGATGTTTGCTGGTCTTTGGCAATATAAGAGTCATGTAACTACATAGATGATGGTGAGTCCCTCACAGTACCATTTCATGCCATCCCAGGATGTCTGCTCAATATATCAAAGGAGCTGGGGTCAAATAGACAAAGATCTGGCATACAGGCCACCATCTGTTTTACACCTCCAAGATTGACTGTCCCCTATCTTTGGGCACCTCACTAAGATGCCCCATCCGAGAGATAGTACTGTTACAGAGTTTAGAGTGACCATCCTCCCACTGTCTAACTCCTCTTCTCACCTCCACTAGGGTGGTCCCACCTGGGATATTGTACTGGCAAGGAATGTGGAGTCATATAGGACAGGTGTCTGGCAGCTGATGGTCAAGTTATTTATTTATTTTGTTTGGGGGGGGGCAAAAAATAAACATTCAGTCATTTGGGAAAACCAAAACAATACTTTAATTCACTAAATCTATATTTAAAAATATTTTTTATTCTACTGTCAGCAACATATAATATACTTTTAAAAAGTTAGTTTCAGTACTAAATATTAAGCAAAGTTGCATAAGAAAATGTAACTACCCATGGTTATATGATGCAGCTGACTGCTATAATGACCCTGTGAATAGGTGCCACAATCCATAGATTTTACTGGATAAGTAAGGAATAGAAGGTCAGAAGAGTTTTCTGCTGCTTCTAATAATGCATTTTATTAATAATAATGGAATATGCAAGATGCAACTAAGTATTATAGAATAAAAAAATGTTTACAGTATTGAAGACATTTTTTGATTGCTTATAACATATCAAAGCTATATAAAATGTATATTAATAAACATTATCATTCTTAATTATGGTCTCCCAGAACTGCCACTATTAATAGCAAATGAAACTTTTCCAAGGAAATGACAATCCAGGTGGAAAATGTCTATAAAGAGACATATCTTCTGATCATATAATAAATTCTGATGAATGTAAGACCTATCCCTAGATTTAATAAATTCTGTGTAGGCATACTGAAGAGCCTACATGGAATGTTACTGCGTCTGTGTACGTGGTTCCCCCTCAGCTTATTAATCATGGAGTGTTGCTGAGGGAGATCCACGGGACAAGTGTATTGAATCAGTGTAGGGAGTGCGGTGCTATGTGTGTTTGCAGATGAGTAACACACCCCCTGCACTGGTCAATAGGAGTATAGCAATGTAATTTTTTTTTTTTTATAAAAAGCATGTCTGCGCAGTGTGGCATGGAGTGCAGCACTGCTAAGCGGCACCGAGACATCACACATCTAAAAATAGAAACTGTATGCATTTAATTATTTATTTAAAGTTTAAGGACAGCTGAGCAGGTTTGCATGGCACGCCGTGATGTAAAGGTAGCTCAGAGATATATGTAAATGTATAGCAGCATTCCATATATCCACATAGCCAAGTGGGTAGAGTTACAGCCTTATTTGGAGTAGGTGCAGGGTTTGCATACCTGGAGAGGATATTAAAGATTTATTTTCCAAATACAAATTATGCAAATTATTTTTAAATCCTGATCTGCTGTGCTTAGGTAAGCTCTGCTAAGATGTGCTAAGCCTTGCTAAGCATGCTTAAACAAGATATGTTTTAGCACTGCCTGACAGTGCTTGGCACTGCTGGGCTTTGCTTAGCTGATTTGCACACAGCTAAGCAATGCTAAGCATTGCCAGTCTAAGCACTGCTCAGTTGAGCTGAGCTGGTTTGCGAGGTGCTAAGTGATATGCCACATTTTTAAATATTGCCCAATGGTATGTAAGGGTGAGACAACAGGCTATATTAAGCCCAATAAGCAGGAATACAGCATAATCCATTTGAGTTCTGACTCTGAAGGGTACAGTGGCAGGTATTGGAGAGGGTTTGTGCAATAGGGCTATTTTGCAAGAAATAAATTATTACAAGTGTTCTGCAATAAAATCATGAAATGGTATCAGTACCTGCATGAAGGTATATCTAATAAAGTCAGCTGATCAATGAGCATATGTTCAGAGTTGTTTTGTAAGAATCACTTATGACAACAGGTCTGCAACAACACTTGTAGCAATAGCGATAACACCAAGGTAAATGTGTACAGCAGGATTGTCATGTTTTTACCATTGCATATCAGCTACAAGCATTCAGGCTGTGAGGTATAGTGCTGCAGTCAGGTATAACAGTGTGCTAGTTGTACACTGCAAATAATAACCCATAATCAGATAGTGGTTGCTGACTTCACGGATATTTCAACACACTAACAATTTAATGTGTACACTGGAATTCTACGTAGTCATATATACATTACCTAGTATCGCTATCCTGCTTGAATGTCATGCATGTGTGTTCAACTGTCACTGTAGTCAAGTATAAAACTATACCAGTATTAGCAGGTTACATTCTGGTGTCAGGTGAGCTCTAGACAAATATCAGTCAGTCAGTAATCACCAGTGACTCAGTAACACAGCTTGCTAAATGCTGTGCATGAAATAAATTTTTGCCACACACAGACCAGGGTTCAAATCCAGTGCTATGTATAGCTAAATATCACAGTATCAGTCATGTAATGTTTACAGATATTCTCTCCACAGGAACTACAGGTAAATAGGTGAGGTAGCCGATATTATGAGTACATTGTTGTGTGTTTACATGTCACAGACTGTCACAATAATTATGAGGAATATGAAAATACAGCATAAAAATAGGAAGTAAGTGTAATAATGATAAAATATAATGAAATAAATAAAATGTGCAAGCTCTGTTATGGCTGCATGCCTGGAGTGTATGTTAAAGGCAGCTGCAGTCAATGAATACATTTGATGCATATGTCCACTGTTGTCACTGCTATTGGGTTCTATCCCCATGCCTGCCAAGCAAGGCATGATAGTTGTTAACTGTCTGTACTGTACACATACATGTCTTTCAAGTGTCACGCTGCCACGGACTGTAATTCCTGTTGTGTAATCCCTCTGTCACAGATGTATCATCAACATGATTATGTAAATAGCAAAGTAACACTGCATCAGCCCATAGTACAACTGGATAGTAATGTAAGTACACTTGATGTGCAAGTGTTCTGTGTAGTTGTGAACCCACAGTTGTTACTGCTTGGCCCATACTGTCTCTTGTGGATAGCTTAAGAGGTATGTACATGCACTTTTACACATAAAGAAAGGACAGACCTGTAGAGTGGATAGAAGTATGGGTGTCAACTATATAGCCTAGAATGGTATTAATGAACTGTATTTCTCTCGCTCCCCACACCTTATCTTCAAATATTTATTATTGTTATTCATTGGTTATGGTTTACTATTAACATATGTTGTTAGAGAAATGTTATTTTAGGGCATGTGTTTTATTATTATAAAATATCAGTAGGATAAAAACCATCCACAGGAGCTATACATGGCAGTCCGTACTACGAGCTCTAGAACTCCATTGAATAATTCATACAAAATAAATCAAAGACGCGGACTTCTACAAAAAGTCCAAACTTTATTGAAAAGTTAGCGCTTTCACCACAAAGGCTTCATCAGAATAAAACACATAATAAATTCCCAGGTGTTTAAATAATTAAGCTTGTCCACCGATGGGTTGAACCAGCTTCTGACATCATCCACCGATAATTAAACATAAAGCGCAAAGAATGAATTAATCCATCAGGAAAACACATTCCCAAACTGCTCAATACTGACATTAAAATATAAAAATATTTAAAACACAATCGAGGTCATAACCATCATTCAAATAATGATGCATGGCCTAAAAACATATACAGAGGCTATTCAAACCCTGTTGACATATAAACTTTCAGAACATTTGAAATAAAATCTCTTACTTACAGTATACCTGGTATATATTAAAACTCACCACTATATGTTCAAACGACACAAAAACTTAAAAACATAAACTTAAAAATGTATGCAAGCATACAGCCATAAACTATGCATGTAGGGAATACATACATAAATAGTAAAAATGACAATGAGTTCTAAAAATCATAGTCCCGAGCCAGTATAAAGTTGTTTCTTATTACAAAATGTCACTGGAGATGTAATAAACAATGAAATCTAAAAATCATGAGGCAATCATAAAGTTATCTCTTAGAAGAAACAACACTGGAGAATATAAAAAACCGCAGTGTTACAGATGACATAAAAGTGTATATATATATATATATATATATATATATATATATATATATATATATATATATATATATCGAATAAAAATAACACTGAAGATGCAATGAACAACAAAATATAAAAAACATGAGGCAATCATAAAGCTGTCTCTTATAAGAAACAACACTAAAAAATATAAAAACAGTGATATTGCAAATAACATGAGAGTATATATATATATATATATATATATATATATATACATATATATATATATATATATATATATATATATATATATATATATACACATATATATATATATATATATATATATATATATATATATATATATATATCAGATAGAAGTGTCACTGAAGATGCAATGAACAGCAGCATTACACATAACAGAAAAATATATACACTGGATAAATGCTGTACCTAAACGACCCAGGAACCAGTCATCCAGACCAAGCAGAAATAAGCAAAGAAAGACACTAAACTTCCTTTCATTTATGAATGGTTAACCTTCTATTCCGAAGAATGGGTCTAAGAGGGACTTTGTCGTTCAAACCTGGTGTTCTGTCAGCTCTGCATCTGATGTTCCATTGTAACTCACACTCCTCTTTGTAAGTTTCAATATCACCCCCCCTGTGAGCTAGGTATCATAATGTATATAACAGAGTACAAAAAAGTATGTGTAACACCTGAGATTTTATTGTGTTTGGCTAGGGCATTGAACTCCGAGCCAATACATATGTGATACACATGTTCCCTGACACGGTCACAGAGTTTCCTATTAGTCTTACCTATATAAAATGCTTCACAAGACACACATCTTGCGAGGTAGACCACATGTTCACTCTGACAGTTAGTCGCTGTATGAAAAGTAAACTCACGTCCTGTAATAGGATGTATAAATGTAGTCCTTGTATCGATATACCTACTTTGTCCACAATGATTACAATGTTTGGTATTGTCATCATTTCGTGACATATTAACATTAGTCCCATCTAAAGGATGATGACATAAAATTTGTTTTAAATTCTTTCTGTTCTTAAATAAGTAACTAGGTCTCGGGCCTACTATCCCACTAATGTTCTCGTCAAGGAGGAGTGTATCCCAATGTCTCTCAACAACATCTCTGATCCTACATGTGTCTGAGGTAAAGAACATGGGCATTCTCAAATTACCAACCCTTCTAGCATGTTGTACAGTATCCCCCGAGTTATCATTATCAGAAAACTATGGACTCGCCCTGGATGTCCTCAATAAATTGACCTCCAAAATTGCTCTGTCCACTTCTAAGTAGTTATACTATCTATAAACCTCTTCCTAAGGTTATTTAACTCCTGTTGGTATCTTTCCTCAGTGGGATTAAGTCTGGAGGCTCTCATGACCTGGCCTCTGACCACATTGCCAAATACAAAATGAAGATGCATACTATTCCTGTGTAACTACGTGTTCCTATAACATGCTTTCCTATGGACTGCTGTATTAAGTAGACCATTGCCAAGTCTTTCAATGTTAACATCCAAAAGAAATACTGTGCCTAGAAAAACTAACAGTAAAACTAAAAATCTGTCATCCCATTGACGGTTGAAACAAAGTCTATAAGACTGGCATCATCTCCTTTCCAAATCAAGAAGAGGTCATCGACAAAACGTTTGTAAAATCCAACTTTCTGTTTGAACTTCTCAAGTGGGAACAACAGTTCTTCTTCCCAACTGGCCATCACTATGTTGGCGTAACTATTCGCACATGATGTGCCCATAGCTACGCCATCATTTTGAATATATGTATTATTGTCAAACAGAAAAATATTGTTGTACAAAACAGTTTCTAAAAACAGTGTCAGGAGATCTATCACTTTACTGCTCAGATCAGAATGTAGAGTTAAATATTGATGTGTCTTAACAACCCCTACATCGTTCGGTATTACAGTAAAGAGACTTTTAACATCCAGTGTTACCAAGATATAGGGCTCATCATCCCTAACATTTTTCATGTAGGTGTATAAATCCAATAAAAACTGTTTGCTGTCCCTCAAAATGACTGTATTTGCATCAACAACTGGTCTCAAAAAATATTCTAAATAAAGGGAGAATGGTTCGGTAACCCAGCCCCATCCTGTCACTATAGGACGTAGGGGTGGTTTAAGTAAAGACTTATGGACCTTAGGCAGTCCCTGAATTATGGGTATCAAGGGATTGTTAACCCTCAAAAACTTAAACAATTCCAAACTAATATCTTGACTTTTTAACAATTCATCCAGCATATCATAAATTTTATAAATCTTATTGGCCATTTCCACCATCTCACTTCTGGTGTAAAAGTTTTCCTCTTGTAACATAACTTTCATATTTTCTATATAGTCAATGCAGTCCATTAATACAATGGGTCCACCCTTATCTGCTGGCCTGATAACTATGGAAGAATCCCTGCTTAAGTCAATTAAGTGCTTTCCTTTGAGGAAACGATAAATTATTTTTCTTCTTATTTTCCATTCTATTCATCTTATGTAAATCCTGTTCTACCAATCTTGAGAAGGTATCAACCAAAGGATGGCGCACAGGGACATAGGTACTTGGGGGTCGAAACACCTTGGAACCCCCCTTGTCCACTGTAGTCACTATAATCCTGCTTAAGTTGGACATTACGTGCAAACAATTTGACATCTAAGATAGAATCAGTTAAATCACTTTTACTAGTTGGTATGAACATAAGTCCCTTATTAAGTACTTGTATCTCAAATCTACTTAAATCCCTACAGGATAGATTAATAACTAAAGACTGTCCACCCGCTCCCACATTTTCTTCAAAGTGGGGTCTGTATGTTCACCTCACGATCCCTTCCATTTCTGCCTCCCTCTGCTGAATGACCTCTGATCCTGGTCTGCTGAAATGGCTCTGTTGGGAAAGGGACATGCAAATTACTGCTACGACCCTGTATTGGTGAACGCATTGTTGTATTATGTGTAGTTTTCCTCCTAACCACCTGTTCATTGCTGCTAGCATTCAACAAAGATGCATTAATAGTGTTACTATTAGATTCTAAAACAGTGCCATTATTACCCAAAACATTGTTAATAGAATCCCCAGTAAGGACTGGGAATTCTAAGACAAACCCATTACCATTGTTCACACTGACTTGATTACATACAACCCTTTCATCAGTTGCCAAGGCCCTATTTACTGGCCTCACATTCAATGCTACATTTGGAGTCCATCTTGCTTCTTTAATCCCAGTTTCAACACTGTTGCCTCTAGGCCAAGTAAAGACATGACCCAGCCTAAAATCTTTAACGTCTCTATGGATTTTATTCTTTTTCTGTTCTGTCAGCCTCTTTTCATAAAGCAATACATTGTCCAGTAGCCTCTCCATGTCCATCTCAGTCTTAGGGCATGGATATTTCAAAAAAAATCATCTCTTGCTGTTTAATTACTTGTTCTCTTAACCGCTCCTCCTCGGGACTAAAAAATTAATTCAATAACTTGATGTAATTGAAACTAAGATCCAGGTTAAGCTGTTACCATTTAAACAAAAATTCAGTGTGTAAATTACCTGTCGTTGGCATTTTCAAGATGTGCAGACCCCCAGGCACAATTTTCTTCTGGAGGCAAACCTCAAAGTGCTGGCGCTGCAATTGCATCCATTCGAGTTTAGGAAAATCCATCTCCAACCTATTTAAATCATTGGTAAGACCCACCAAACTTTCCGCATCAGAGCCTTCAGCTCTATTCTCAACAGACGGCCCGTATGACATCAGTAGGTTATCTTTGCCGGATACGCATTCCTGAAAACGGGCTGACTTCCAGTTCTCCGTTTCATGTCCATGTAAAATATATGGTAATTCAATGTTATCACTGACAGTAACCACCATGTCCCCTTGACGATGCGTAACAAAACTGGTAGCAAACAGTAAAACCAGGGAAAGGCAACACCAAAGGGTAAAAGTTCCTGTGGTTCCAAAAATAAGATAAAATATCAGTAGGATAAAAGCCATCCACAGGAGCTATACACGGCAGTCCATACTACGAGCTCTAGAACTCCACTGAATAATTCATACAAAATAAATCAAAAACGCGGACTTCTCCAAACAGTCCAAAATTTATTGAAAAGTTAGGGCTTTCACCACAAAGGCTTCATCAGACTAAAACACGTAATAAATTCCCAGGTGTTTAAATAATTAAACTGACTGTTCTTTTATTGTTGCATTTTCATAATATGCATTGAAATGTAATGGGGTTATTTCCAATGTTCTGGCATGCTGTTATTACTAACAATGGTTTTGTTCATAACTGACTTAAATGTATTGTTTCACCTCCATAATCAAAGCATGTCAGGGTAGGCTGGTTCCTGCTGATCTGCTTACCCTATCTCAGTTGTCAGTGGTACCGGGTACCATTGCACCTGGGATCCAAGCTGGTGGTGCCCCCTCTACTGGCCCTGCACCACTTTTGGGTGGAACCACCTCAAGGGATGGGGCCCGTCCTCCCTGGGAGCAGTGGCAGAGGGGAGGTAGTCACCCAGGACTGACTACTAGCCATGGTGCGCAGGATTTTTTGTAGGAGTTATGAACAATGCCTGTGCCAACTCAAGGGCCGACTCGACAACCTGGTGGGGCCTGCTGGCCCTGGTGCCCAGTCTCCAGCACAGCCACCTCGGATTACACAACACCCTCCCCATCCAAGGTGTTTACCCTCCTCACATGTTATGTGCTGCACCTGTCTGCTCTCTTGTCTGTCTACAATTTCATTTTCTCCTACCCAACTTACATCACCACATGTACCTATATCCCTTCCCCAGCATTCCATTCTCTCCTTATATAAAAAAAAATGAGCACCTGTCCCATAAAAAAGAGATCACCCCATCATAGCTCTCTATTTCACACACGTGTCCACTGGACACAACTAATTTGGCCCAATTGGAGTGTCAACACATTTATGTTGTCCTCACCCCTCTCTCTGGGGTTTGAGAGTGACTGTGCAAACCTGCTTAAATGAGCTTTAAACTGCCTTAATAATCCTATGTGTTTCTCACAGTGTTAGGCACATGTATAAAATAATCTCCCCTGCCATGATTCAAATCCAGTTCCTTTTCACCTACAGCCTACTACATTAGTCCACTAAGCTACACAGATCTTAAATAAAGCAGGTGTTTTCAGGAAAACATACTGATTGCCACTGACAGACTGCCACTGAACCTAATGGGAGAAATGGGAGTGTATCGTGGAGTCTGATGAAAAAATACACCAGTAGACAGCCAAATAAATAATAATGGCAGTGCATTAGGCTTGGGATAACAGGCAAATTTTCACTTTTATCTGCAACATCTTTAAACATACCTGCTAAGGCATCAATGGCACAGTACATATGTTCAACTGGGACCTTGCTACAGAACAACTGCCTGCAAAAGCCATGCACATACCAATGAATGCAGACAATGTGCTGTATATATACACATATATCTGGCAAATACACCTGCTACAGCACTGAGTCAGTAGCAACATTTGCCACACATAGTCCTGGGTTCGAATCTAGTCAATTACATTGTTGTGAACACAGCAAGTAATGACTGACTCATGCAACTTTAATCTCCATAGGTTATTTCTACTGAATTATAAGCTACCCAGTTTTGCAAGGCACAGGCCTTCAGCATACATTCAGATAGCCTAACTATATTGTGCCTACTACTTTGCTATTGGCACTGTTGCATAACAGATGTACCTTAAGCACATACCTCAATTGCACTATAATGGGTACCCTTAACCTGGCTCTCCTGTAATGACAGGGCTGCCACAGCTGCCACAGTTATACGTACTGCTTGCAGACCAGCAAAGTTTTCACACCCCCCATTGTTTCATATGCTGCAGTGGCAACTGCAGCCTGGAGCATACATGATTGTATGTTAAGGTAGCTGCTACAGACTGACCATACCTCCCAACCCCCTATAACAAGGGATCTGGACACAACCATACATAAGGGGGGGGGGCAAGGCCCAGAGATAGGTACATGTTTTACAATTTTCCCTTACAAACATAGTAAGTAGATAGAATAGCAGCTACTGCATTACCATGCATATTTTAAAGGTTATGAAGTGTGATACTCACATGTCTCTCTCCCCTTTCTGACCTCAACCCACAATGTTTGCCAGTGACCTGCCAGATGTCCACATTGTCATGGGACACTGAGCAAACATATGAGGCAAAACTGTGGACCTACTTCATATATCTCTACAGTGGACAGTGTTTGTACTTATCCTCTGTGATATTGTAGTCTCCACAACTCAGTAATGTCCATTTCAAAAACTAAGAAAGGGGCCAAGGCCTACATGAAGGCCTTATATATTGCACTGTGGTGCCATGTCATTGGCTAATGATAGTGCAATTCAGCTGTGTTGGATGCAATTAGCAAGTCTGAGCCACAGACTGATGCTCAGGCAATTACGTGTTAATGAGCATTACCTACAAAAGGCGAGCAACTGCTTATGGGGAACAGATCTGTATGTGGTTTTACTCACATAGACAATGTATGTGTAAAGCATTTGCAAAGGAAAACTTCAATAAAAGGAATACATCACTCTACCAGGTATGTACTACATTTCCTCATAAAAATGGCTGCAGATGGGAGGATGGAGGTATGGGGTATATGGATTAAAACAGTAGGCTTGTATTAGGGATGTGATACTGACATGTCAGTGATACCCCACTGTCCAACACCTACAGCCACGCCTCACAAGTATCCCTGTTTTAACTCATGTCTCTGCTCTGTAGCTGTCCATCCCTCCTACAATGGTCAACTGTTATAGTAAAGATAGTGGATTACATCTAATGCATAGTGACACTAAGTAAGGGTGTACACTCCTGTAACATCAACCTATGGACTGTAATTCACCTTCTCTCAGTCTGTCGGTCACACATAAATAGTACTAATATTGTAAAAGTGTCCATGATATACTCTGGCTAAGTCCCTGTTTCATGAACATTTGTCCCTGTCTGGATGAGAGTTATGCCTAACATATCTGTTAACCTGCTACAGTAAGAAATCAGGACAAAGACATATTTAATGAGGACAAAGGCCTAAACCCAGTGACAGAATATACATATCGGCCATACATAGTAAGAATGTGATTAGATCCTTGTTGATTAAGTAACAATATACATTTGAGTTTTAGTCTTCATATCCTTCAGAAAATTCATAATAATGCAAAACCTGTTATTTTAGCAACTTTCTAAGTTTATAGACCATTTGCGTTTAAATGTTGGTATCCCACAATTCCACTGGAGTGGGTGGGATTACATAATTATGTATGCAAATGTTATGTTAATCAGTGTACAGATTTTTGACCAGTTGCACCTATTTTTCATGGGCCTTTGTCCAGATTTTTTATGATTCCATATGATTGACCTTAGGCATAAAAGAAGGGTTAGTGCAAAAGGACACTCTGTCCTCATAAAAGATCAAAAAAGGAGGACAAGCCATAAGGGCCTGCAACTCAGACACATCTGGCAAAAGAACAGTCTTCCAGTAACAGTGATGCAAGGAGGCTGAAGCTGCAAGCTCAAAAGGAGCCTGAATTAACTTTTCCAAAACAAAGTTAAGATCCCAGGGAACAGACTTCCTGGGAGTTCTAATCTTAAGGACGCCTTTAAGAAATTGATTCACCTCAACTCTAGAAGCTAGAAGAGGAAAAAAAAAGGCAAACAAGCAGAGGTAGCTTGTAAGTGGGCCTTAATAGAAGAATAGGCCAAATCAGTGTTGATCAACTCACACAAATAAGAGAGAACCAAAAGAACATCCACAGTAAGTGGGTCCAGGTTGTAAGAGAAACACCAAATAGAAAACCTCTTCCATTTGGATAAGTAGGATTTTCTAGTAGTAGGATTCCTGGCCTCCTGTAGGTCTTGCATCATGTCCTCTGAAAACAGGTGTCTATGAAGAATCAAAATCTTATCACCCACAGTGTCAGTTGAAGTGTGGACAGGTGGGGATGGATGAGAGATCACTTGTCTTGTGTGATTAGATCCACCCTGTGAGGTAACTAGTGATGATTGTCCTTAGCTAGATGCAGTGGTAGAGAGAACCAGTGCTGTTGTGGCCAAAAGGGAGTCACCAACATACCTATCAACCTCTTAGTGCAATAAATCTGGACAAAGCCTGACAAAATGGGGGGACAAAGGCCCAAAAATAGGGACAGATTTTAAATATTGCTCTTATAAACATAACAGTTTGCTAAATTAACATGGTTTGTGTTAACATGCATTTTCTGAAGGATTTAAAGTCTGAAACTTAAATGTATGTCACTATTTGGTGATTTCAGTCCTCAGATCATCTCAGTGATTTGCCAGAAAACCACAAATTTTATGAGGAACAGAACAAAAATATGAAGCAAAAATCTGGACATTCTGTAAAAATCTAGATAGTTGAGAGGTATGGTTACCAACAAGATTTTAGAAGCATCCTCTTGAATTTTGAACAGGAATTTCAGAATGAGAAGAAGGGGAAGTAATGCCTAAAGAAACATCCCCTTCCAAGAAAAAGAGAGGGCATCCACCTTCCATACCAGATGACCTGGATCTAAAGAAGTGAAACAGCAAAATGAAGATTTTGCAAAAGGTTCTCTTGAGAAGATGCCTGAATCAACAGGTCATATAAGTAAGGAAATATTTGGATCCCTTGAAGCCTGCAAAAAGCAATAACAGGTGCAAGGACTTTGGTGAACACCTGTAGGGCAGTAGAAAGGCCAAAGGGCAAAGCAGAGAATTGAAAATGCCAGTAAGCAACAGAAAAACTCAAACAAATTCCTGAAAAAAGGATTGATTGGAATATGGAAATAAGCATCCTTGAGATCCAGAGGCCATATAGGCCTGAGGAAACAAGAGAGGAAACAGAACCTGAAGGGACAACATCCAAAAGGAAGTCACTTTTAAAAAAAAGTGTTTAAATGAGAAAGGTCTATAACAGGTCTCCAAGTACCCTCTTTTCTGGGCACTAGAAACAGGCTGGAGTACAACCCTTTTCCTGTTTGGTACGCAGGCACTTCTTGAATAGTAGCCTGAGTCAAGAGATTTTGAAGAACCTCTAGGAAAAAGGGAAGTTGTTCCTCAGGAGGCTGAGGAATGCCCATAAAAGAAGGATGGGATTTTCACACCATGAAGTACCCCCAATGAATGATCGACAGAACCCAAGAATATTGAGTGATCTGAAGTCAAACAGGAAGAGAAAGGTGAAGAGAAAGAGGAATATGGCTGGGAGGAGAAGGATAGCTTCACAGCACCTGACTTGTCTGGAAAGGAAGGCTTTGAGGTCTCTGAAAACTGATTAGCCTTAGCAGGAGGAGCCTGTTTGCCACTCTTCCTACCTTTAATAGAATGGTGGGATTGCCTTCAAAGAAAGGCAGGCTTAAAAGGGTAATTTCACTGAAATTTAGGCACCAGAGAAACTAACACATGTTTAAGCTCCTGTAAGGCCTTACCATTATCCTGAAGGGACAAACAAACCAGCAGCAGCTTTCCCAAACAAAATTGTAGAATCCAGAGGAGCATCCATCAACTTAGATTTAATATCATCAGGTAGAGACTGAAGCCTAAGCCAAGAATACCTTTTCATCTCTGATGCAAAAACAGCAGCCCTAAAAGAGGCATCTACTGCATCATAACTACATTTAATAGAATGACAAATGACTTGAGAGGAAGTCCCTAGTAAGGAAAGAACAGAATTTTTACCCACAGAGTCTGGAAAATAAGAAATAAGTTGACAGGCCTGAGAAAGAAGAGCCAACACAAACCTAGACATATGGGTCTGATAGTTAATAGCCCCAAATCTAGGGTAAGAGAAGTGTAAGTCTTCTTATCCAAGCTTTCCCTAGTTCTGCTGTCCTTGTCCGAAGGCAATAACTTGGCCAAAGGAAGCAATTGAGATGGCTTATTAGAGGCCATAGACACTATAGAGAGGTCAGCAGCAGGACATTTATATAGGAAAGAACAATCTTCAGGCACCCTATAAAATCTGTCAGGCCTCTTGGGAGCAGGGGGGAGAGAGAGAATCAGGTGCATGAGGAAATGAGGAAAAAGCATCCACCAAAGCAGCCAAAAAGGAGGAATAGCTGTAGGATTAGAAGATTCCAACTGCAGCAACTCATAGTAGCTCTTATGGATATGAGAGACCTGAGCACAATCCCACTTAAAAAAATCCATCATCCTGGAGAGTGTGATCCAAAGGCAATTTCCTCAAAAGGAGCATCTGGACTAATAGATTCTTCCTCATCTGACCTAAAGTTCAAAGAAGAAGGAATTTGAGTAGAATAAGTCAGGGATTCATTATCAGAATCTGACTCACCCTCAGAAGAATCCTTTTCTCTAGGCCCTTTAAGGGGAGCAGAGGACCAAGGGGGAGCAAGGAGGAGCAGGAACCAAAACCCCTTGTGGAGGTTTTAAGGACATTAAAGCAGTAAATAGCCCCTGGATGAAGGCCTGCCACTCACTTTGCATATTCTTAGGAGCAAAAGAAACATGTTTAATTGTTTGTTTAATTTTTTAAAGGAACTTTCCCTCCAAAAAATGAGAAGGCTCAGACCCAGGACAGCAGTCAAAAATGACAGTAGGTACTTCTTCCCCAACTAAAGAATGAGAAACTCCCCTTGGCCACTCAGAAAAAATCAAATGTGCTTCCCCCTGAATATCCGAGATGGACGTCTGCAAAGTCTCTCTAGACATGCTGTCAGCCGGACCCTCACTGGCCTCCAACAAGGTCATGGTAGAGTAATCTGACAGTACAGCTAGGTGAGCCTTTGGGTTTGTAATGCTCTTGGGAGAAACACTTGGCAGAGGCTGGACAGCAAAGATTCCAGTTTTGCGTTTTTCACCTTCTTCTTCCCTAATGGGTGACCATTAGGCAGGAGATTCCTCCCATTGTATCTTTAGAGAGAAGCTTCAGATGCTGGTTCTCAAGATACAAAGAAAGGGAAAAAAGTCTACTGGAAAGGGTTTTTGGAACAAATGCCTAACAAATAGAACAAGACATATGGTCAAGAGAAGCTCCAAGGCAAAAAAAGACACTTATCGTGGCAGTCTTTATGGGGAATCTGTTTCCCACACTGGCATTTACCCTTCCTGGATGACATTAACCTTAAGAAGCACTAAAAAAAATCAAGAATAAATAAAAACCCCAACAGGGCACTTATCTGCAACTGCAAAGAAGTCAGCAAGCAGGTGTAAGTAGTCCCCGAAGAACGAAAATGCATTCAAATGGCAGAAATGGACACATGAAATCAGACTGATGGTGAAAAGATATTTTCAGAACTGGCAGGCAAAGAAGTTCTGTTTATGGTAGGCCTGAGCATCACCTATATGCCCTATGCTATGCAAGGATCATTTGGGTTATGTTTGGTGTACTTTTTTAAAAACAACAAGTAGTCTTTGGTAGACTGGCCCATGGCAGGAATCCTGTATATTATGAATACTGCAGCAGTGAATGTAAGGACATCCAACATTATCTTTAACTGTTGTCACATCCACATTTATTTCTGGCATAGCAAGAACCAATTATTTTTTTTCCAGATCATCCAAATGCAATTTCTTAGAAAACACAGAAGCACTAGAAGACCAGTCTATGGATGAAAATTAAACAAAGTAATATGAGTAATAGCTTGTTGGTAAATGCTGCGATGTGAAATCCAGCCTTGGCAGTTACTTTATCAAAGAGAGGATCAGATAGTTCTTTCCACATCTTGGTGTCGCTGCTTGTCTGAAGAATAAAATAGGTATCTTATTAGAGTCTTCTTTTTGTTTCTTTTCTTTACAGGCATGCATCTCCTACACGGTGTAGCCAGTGCTGATTTAAGCATTAGTTGTCTATAACAGTAAAAATTATATGCGAAAATGAATGATATGTTATGCTAACAATGTCTAACAGAGTTTCATTTTTTTTTTTTGTTTTTTTGTTAAATATCATACAGTTTGCTATTTCTGAAGTAGAGTGGACAGGTTACAACAAAACCCTTTCCACGGAGTTATTAAAAAAAAAGAAAAGAAAAGACTCATTAATACACAGATACCATTGGAGTCCAATAATACTGATATTAAATTAAATTCTCTCAATTTATGAGGACAGATCAGTTTTGTGTTTTCAACCTCAGAAGCCAGAAGTGGCACAGATGGGGGTGGGGAGGGGATGGAAGACAGTATGTGTTACCATGGTGTTAGTGGTTGGAGTTAAGTATCTAATGACAGTATGTGTTATTACCGTGGTGTTAGTGGATGGAGATAAGTATCTGATAGTGAAGGTCTGTTCTTCGATTGTGGAGGTGATAGTGAAAATCTGGGTGAATTTGAAGGACAAGATATCTAGTTTGTTAGGTGGTCAGGGAAGGTATGTTTTCTGGTGGGGGGTGGCAGACAAGCTAGAACAATTAACAGTTTTACTCCTGGTGTTCTATTTATTCATGCATTTTTCTATGAACCTATTTTATATGCAAGTGACCCTATACAGAGCATGACAGCATTGCTAAGGTAAGACTGAAAATGGGGATGGACTGAGGTGGGTGGGGTATGCTGGATTTTAGGTGGCATGCAGTAGTGATTAATTTAGTGCAGGTGTTGAAGAGACTGGAAACCAAAACTTTGAGTTGTTGTTTTTTTTTTGGGGGGGAGGGTTGTTTACAGATTTAGTAACATAACTTTAATGATACACAAACCCAAGGTGAGTAGATGGCTTGGGCAAGAGGTTGCTGTGGGGGCAACACCCATTGTGGCTTGCCAAGATTGCTTGAGGTGGTAGGCATGGTGCTTGAGAGATGGAAATGGAAGGGAATGAAATGGGACCAATTTAGATGAACATGGATAAGAAATAATTTAAGAAATTAAGAACTGATTTGCTTTACCACACAGGATCTAGTTACTCTAGTGTGGTGGGGTGAGTAATTGTGAGATTGGGGAAGGGAGACTATAGTAGGATCATGCATGGTGGCAAGTTGTGGATTAGATAAGCTGGTTAAAAGTAAAAATGGGCACACTGAGTCATACATAGAGGGGTAGGGGAAAGGGAGGAGGAGGAGGAAACTGTGATGGAGTCACACTGCTCAATACATGGCGTAAGGTTAGGAAGCTGTGAGTAATGAAGGGATTTTCTGAGGAAGTAGGGTGGAGACATATCATTTGGCGGCTGATGGATCAGTACATGAGCTTCAGTTATGCGTGGTCCACTAGTGGTAAAGAACAATGCAACAAATCCGAGCAGAGAAAAGGTGAGATACCACATGCTTTTGGCAAGGGGGGAAGTAGCACAAGAGACCTTGGACAAATGGTGGTGGTGGTGCAAGGTAAGGAGGTTATGGCAGGATTTGGGCAAAGTGGGGGAACTGCCAGCTGACAGCTTGACAATGAGGTGGTGGTGCAACAAACTCAGGGGTTTATACAGGACTTCATCAAGGAATGGGGAGGCTTGTAGGATGGAAAAAGAGAATTCATGGTAATTTTATTTGTTTGGAGTGGAAACAGAGGGTAATACTGGATGAAACTGGGAAGAATGGGTAGAATTACAATCAGTGGATCATTTAATAAAGAAGGTAGTTGCACAAGGTGTCAAATGAGATGGAGGTAGATAGGTGTAAGAATGAGGAGGCATGTGCATGAGAGCTGAAAGCAGAGAGAGGGTTTGGTAACAGGAGGAAAGGACATTTCCTACTGGAGAAGTGGGGTTGTGTGGGGAGTGGGAATCAAGGAGTAGACAAGGGCAATGGGGCAGGGCAATATTAGAGCTAAACTAGCAGATTGGATGAACTTAGACTTGATTATCCGCAAGGATGTACAGAAAGTTTGTCTAAATGGGATAGTAAGTGAATATGGCTAAAGAGGGGTGTGGTGCTGCACATGGGAAATGGGGACCCCTGTTTCTGAGATAGGGATGTTGAACATATGGGATGCTGTGATGTGATGACTTCTGGAGGAGCATGTGAGTGAGGCAGTATCTTCTTGAGGATGTTTATATGGATTTATGCTTATTCGGGGGGGGGGGGTGATGAAGAACATTACTGATGCAATTGTGCTCTGATTTGCTCTGTACTCTTTATTTTTCCTGATGAATATATGCATATTTTTATATGTTTCCAGAAAGAAAATAATGTAGGAAAATAATCCTCTCAACTTATACACTTTCAACAATTAATAACTTTTCCTAGAGAAAGTAACCTGGAAACCAGTTCTCAACAAGAATGAGGGCCATCAAATAAATCACAGGAAACCTTGCTATACATCTGATTAACTAAATGAAGAAAAGGCATCATGCAGTGACTATAATAAAGCAGTAACGAATTTCCCACTGAACTTCTCTAAGAATGTAAGAAAACAAACAAGCAGAATAATACAGAACATAGTTATACAATAACACATAATTGTCCATTTTCCAACAGTGCATAACAAATGAAGCTAAATAATCACCCATCCTCCCCCACTGGCATATGTTCAAATTCTAAAAACGTTTTCAACAATGACTGGGTAGTTATCCACTTCACAGCTGTGGCTAGGCCTTGTTCAGAGCATATCAACTAAAAAAAAAATGAATGAATTAGATGCAGTTCAAGGACATAAAAATTAAAAGTCCATATACATTCTCTAATCAAAATTTTAAGTTTCACTTGCAGTGTTCCAGTACCACACCTTATGAAAATGCACTTGTATCCCCATAACTACTCCAGCAGATCTAGGAAGACAGGCCTTATGCCTTGTGTGTGTGTGTGTGTGTGTGTGTGTGTGTGTGTGTGTGTGTGTGTGTGTGTGTGTGTGTGACTCAGCTGCATCTTCTGCCTTGAATGTTTAGGTACTTCTTGACCCTTGGAAGCACTGGCAGCTGAGGTAACTCTGATTTTTCCTCAGTAACATAGTTAAGTTTTTGACACTAACTAATTGCAACTTCCAGATTTGTCAGCTATAGCATTTTACCTTCATGTGAATCTCTTAATTATTTGGGCTATTTCAGTGAAAATGCCTTTGTTTTTTAGGATCATACACAAGAACACAAACTCATTCTGTTTCTGGATCACACAAGCAGACTTGTATTGTAAGGAGTCTTGTATGCAATACCTTTCACGTTCCTTGTTTTGAAATGACAAAAAAAACCCATGATGATCACTCATGCAAAGCCCTTTGGGTTCATTGATCAGAGATTTATTGAGCAGTGAGCTTTCAGAAAGCACATGTTGTGGTAATAAAAAATAAGTTATAGTTTCCAGACACTCACCATGTTTTGATCATGTACCCCCGCTGGAACTGTGGACAGGCATATGTCTCTTGATACCTCTAAGAATTGGATTATTAACTTTTGATGCACCCAAAACTCCATCCACTGCTCAGTCTGTCACTCTACCATCAGCACCCATCATAGAATACTCCTGGCCCTTAACCTTTCCTGCTGAGTTTACAACAGTATATTTTACAATTAAGAATTGCTGCTTACTATATCATTTCAGGGCAGCAACTGCATTTAATATTTCATTCACTACCTGTTTAAGAGAACTCAGGCTCATTTCTGATGGGACACCAACAAACATTATTTCCTCAGAAGCCTCTTCTGTCCTAAATACTTTATTGGCACTGGTGTCTGTGATCACAAGGAAGCTTCAAATATGCACTGATTTTTCTGAATCTGAAGCTTAACAATAGATGTTTTGAAAGGTATGTTGCACTCTAATCCAAAGTTTGTAATAATTGACTAGCTTACCGAATCACAAGCTAGAACTGTGATGAGAATATTATTTTTTTTAGAAATCTGGCAGCAGGCCTTAGAAAACATAGCTTCATGAGTTAAAGCGTATTGAGAAATCCATGTCTGTACATTTTGTAAATATAAACAGAGTCATGTGATTGGAGTGGTTTATGATAAGTATCTTGGAAAAACTTCATTTTGAAGGCCATTAATAACAGTATCCAGCAGGCAAAGGAGTTTGTATTTTGTTGCTGGAATCAACTATAAACATGAAAATAGTCATAGCTGAGATTTCACAGTGTTGTTCTTTTTATAATACATAATTAGATTATCCACTTCCTTAGTTATTTGCATTGCCAAGATCAGTATCTGAACACCAATTGTAAGATATATTCCACACCCTTCACATCATATGCTGACTTGAACTTTGACCTTTTGTGTGAAATGTTGCAGTTACCTCTGACCTTGTTCACTACAAAAACAGAGGGTGCGTCATTGTTGCTTTCATACTGTCTGTGCAACAGCAATAAATAACCATTTAATCTGCTACAATATGAACTGCAATTATGGCAAACAATTTACCTTAAGTAAAATATAGCTTAGGCAATCAAAATAAAATAGATGGTCATAATTAGTCTTTCTTAAAAAAAATAGTGAATATAAGCTCCAGTTACATGAGCAAACTTGTTTTACTGGTTTAATTTCAATAAGTACAAAATTGCTGCTCCCGTCATGATTATAATTAAAAATGGTTCTGAAAAAGTATGCAAGAATATGTCTGAGCAGAGGTCTAATACCCTATACTTCTGATGGGTTAAATCATATTATATACTGTTAAATGTAAGCATTTCTGAAGCTGTAAATGGCACTTCATAACCCATGTAAGTTTTTTTTAATATCTATATGAACTCTGTTCATAATTACATTGTACTTTGATGTGCTCTGCCTTTGGTTACACTACCTACTTTTTCTTTTTTGCTTGCACATTTTTTGGTGGGAATGTCACACATTCACTGCACTATTCAATCAACATCTTCACAGCAACCAACATTGGAAATGGCAAGTAGAAGGATTTATGCTAATAATTTAATGGGTCTGGCTAACCCACTTCTTGATTTCAATTTTGAAAATGGTACTTTAGAACTACCGATGAACAGGTGAGAAACTTTGCTATTTAAGAGCATTTACAAGGAAGTAGAGAATGCAGCTTTTAAATTAAAGCATTTACAGTAGCAAAACTTTCATATGGAGATGTGCCTTTATCATCATATAATTCCACGAGGCTTAAGAGTAAGATATATGCCAACTTATGGCAATATGTATCCTGAACTACTTGTCAAATGGCAAAGGATAAATATAGAAACCAGTTTCAGCTATATAAAACATTTGATAGAATTTTTTAAGCCTCAGGAAGTTGAAGCAGCAACCCTAATAGAACAAAAACAAAATGAACTACAACAATTGACATTATCTAATAATAACTTGATGAAACTAGGAATACTGCAGGATAGACTTGATGCTTGTGACACTAAATTAAAAGGAGTGAAAAGTAACAAATTGACCAGGGATTTTAATGATATTAAGAAAGGCCATTTGTTTGAATGGCTGAAAGACAAGATGACGGCCATGCAGAACAGAACAAATGTAAACACTGGATTAACAACAAATTATGAGAAGGAAGAGGTTTCTACTAGGAAACCAGTGAAAATTGTAGTAGGAGCAGAAGTACATACTAATCCAAGACAGAATAATAGAGAAGGTTTGAAAACTCATGAAGTTGTGACTCACATTCTGGAGAACAATGTTATTTCGGTAATTGATATTGAGAGTATTGAAATACTATCAGAGCAAGGTGAAGAAGACATATCTGTTCAAAATAACAACAGGAATCTGAATATGCAGAATGCCACTAAACCCAAAGATGGAGTGATACATTTATCACTTTACCAACAGCTTCCTTTTTTGTTGCAGAACAGCACCTCGAGGGAAGCACGCCCTCACAGCAGAGAGAGGAAGAAACAGAGGTTTCAAGAATAAATGATTCTCTTGTGTTTAATATATTGAGCACTGAATTTAACTAGAGACCAGACTCAGTTATTAGACAAGTGAATGAGTTTTATACCTTCCTTGGCTCACCCCTGAGTGAATTTACTGTATATTTAAAGTATTTTGGAAGAAATGTGACTTTGAAATATGTTTTTGGGAATACATATAATGAAGGATATCAAGCTAGTTATGGATACAGGAAACCAAGTACTTTCGTTAGTGTTTGTCATCTGACTGTAGATGCCTTCATATGATTATGTGGAAACTAAGTGGCCGAATATAGACAACAGAAGGGAAGTAAACATTTCCATAACCTAACTCTAAATGAGAAGAAAGCATTATTTGAACTACAAAATATGCAGGACATTATGATTAAGCAAGCTGATAAGGGAGGCACAATTGTAGTTATGGATATGTCATTCTATGATATCAAAATGAAGGAAATGCTAGTAGATATATTTACTTACCAGTGGACTGATAAAAGAGAACTGAATAGGATTATACAAAATGTCCAAGAAAAGTGCATCATCCTACTATACCTAACATCTATGGAATGCCTAAGACACATAAGAATCTACATGACCCTCCTGTGTGACCTATTGTTTTGGGAAAAGGACAACTGAACCCCTTTCTATTTTTATAGAAGGGGAGTTAAAGAAATCGCTACCCCATGCATCTGCAGTGATTAAGGACTCGGCTGAATTATTGAATAGACTCTACAAGAAAATACAACAGATGAACATCTCTAAGGATTTACTATTAGTAACCTTGGATGTGAACAGTTTATTCACCTCTATACCTAATGAATGGGGAATGGAAGCCATCAGAGACTTTGGTGTGAAACACGAAACACCTATTGATATCCACCTAATATGCAGTCTCCTAGAATTGGTTTTATATAATAACATATTTCTATATGGTAGTGTCTATAATGTGCCGAAATCGAGAGTAGCAATGGGAACCCCATGCGCAAATAGCTATGCTAATTTGGTCCTGGCAAGATGGGAAGAGTTATGGAAAGTGGATGTTAATAACAAATGGAACAGTAATATAATTTTCTACAATCGATTCGTGGATGATATTTTTCTTCTGTGGGAAGGTGACTTAACTTCTTTGGAGCAATTTGTATGTTTTTGACCAACACAACTTCATTTTTGAAATTTGAAATGACCTCCTCTAATATGGAGATAGAATTTTTGGATGTTAAGTTGATGCTAGATGATACAGGATGTATCAATACAAGAATGTACAGAAAACCTGTATGGTGTAATCATCTGTTACACAATACCAGTATGCATCCTAGATATGTCCTTGATAAAATAGTGACCAACCAATTAACTCGAGTATCTAAACTTTGTACGAGGGACAAAGATTATATGGAAGAGCAAACTAAACTCATTAATGACTTTACCAAGAGGGGATATAAAATCAAAGGAATACAAACTAATGAAGCAACTACTTTGGAATGATGATCTCAGACAGCAAGACCTTATTTTTCGGACCAAGGAGGAATAATTAAGGCCAAACAAAAAGAGCCAAAGTCTATCTTGAGATGTCAGCTAACATATAGTACTGACAATTTTGCTATTCGTAACATCATTAATAAATTTTGGCCAGTGTTAACATCTGACAATAAAATTTAGACAAATTGTTGGAGATCAACCCAGTTTTTCTTTTAAAAACAGGAAAAATCTAAAATGACTGCTATGTTATAAAACAGAAACTGAATCCCTCTCCAAAAATAGGAGCTTTCAAATGAGTAGGAGAGTTGATATGTTCAGATGTGGAAGTTGCAAGGCATGTTCTTTCATTAACAACTCAAATATCTTTACACACCCCATAACTAAGAAAAACTATAAATTTGAAGGATTTGCAAATTGTCGGAGTAAGAACATCATATATGTGGCAACCTGCAGTCACTGCAAGGCATACTACATAGGAAAAACAAACCAAATGGTTAAAGAACATATCCTAAAACATTTATCCAACATAAGAAATAAAGTTACTAGTAATGCACTTTATATGCATATTATTGCAAATGGTAGCCATTCTTTTAAGTTTATGACACTAACTAGGCTCCATGAAACATTAAGAGATGGTGATTTAGTAAAGCAAACAGAAATTGAAGAAATGAAGTGGATAATGAACTTGCATTCAGATCAGCCACCAGGTCTGAATGCATTTGTTCCTTTAAAACCTACACTAAAAGGAAAACCACTTCAGCACTCTAAATAATTTAATTGAAAGGGTGTATACATTGCTATGGCTACTAAGTATCTTTGAATGAGTGAATACCAGAGAATGAAGGTATTTAACAGGAAGTTTTACTGGCTAACATTTAGGATTTGAAAAAGATATTGCACCAAAAGTGCTTATCTGGTTTATGAGCCAGTGTGTTTTATCATTATTTTATTTTTATTAAGTTTTCAAGTTTCAGGTTTTTAGCAGGATTGGTGGCAGAACTGTTCTTTTTCTGAATTTTGTACGTTGATGTGCTTTGCCTTTGGTGACACTATCTACTTTTTTTTTTTTTTTTGCATATATATTTTTTAATGAAAAGGCTACTATGAATGAGTTAAATATTTCTTGGCTGCTGAGACCATGAGACAAAAGTATCAGGAATGAATGCCCTTCCCCAGCAAATAATAGGCAATACCTGAACTGTCCGATTCATTTGTTGGTTTTGCATTTTCATGCACAAGTCAGTTCTCCATAAAAGTGATACAGATTGCTTTTGCATTTATGCCAGATTGTTTATTTACAAAACTTGTCAGACTAAACATGTGAGCACGGAATTTTAGATGCAGCAATAAATGACGTTTTCAGGACAGTAAATAAAACAGAAATGTCACAGCAGAATACAGCAGTTCCTTGGATTCACTTACAATGACTGATTACTGTATGAGGGGGTCACTGTACTCCTGAAGTGTAGTGCCTCAGATGACATTTTAAATCAAGCTCCGATCTGTATGAATTAATGGTATCTTAGACTGATGATAAAGATTACATGGCATTTATCAAGCAGTGCTGGTTTTGTTCTTTTTTAACACAAAAATTGAAAACAAGGAGCATAGAATTTTCATAAATCAAAAGAAAAAACCTCAAACAAACTTTATGGATCAGTGTCAGGAATTTTCAGTAATCATTCGAAGTACATTAAGAAAGAAAAAAAAATAACATCAAAACAATCATATACTTCATTATATAAGTCTTTAACACTATGCCCTGCTGCTGTGCATTAGTTCAGGCTATATTTTAAATGTCTTGTCAGTTCTTCTTTGTATTACACAAGATACCACATCTGCTTATCTGAATTTCCTTAACCCTTATCAAAACAATTCTTTATCCCCTCTCTGGCTAATA
Source organism: Protopterus annectens (assembly GCF_019279795.1). Taxonomy (NCBI): domain Eukaryota; kingdom Metazoa; phylum Chordata; order Ceratodontiformes; family Protopteridae; genus Protopterus; species Protopterus annectens. Next base: position 1,692,268,690 of record NC_056726.1, read on the forward strand.
TATCTTTTCAATATGCATTGCCTCCACACGATATAGTTTGAGGATGTATAATGTGCAAATGTTCTATGCCCATTTTCTAATCTAAATTATCTCCCATATGTTTGACTCTTACTAAGAGTAAGAAAAGATATTGTGGCATCAGTCCATTCACAGCTTTCTACCCAACATGTTCTCTGATTGTATACTTTACAATGTAATATTCACCTTACATGCAGTTTCTGATGTGTCTGACACCAACAGAAATTCTATTACTTTCTGTTTTATTTCCATTCTGTACAGCTTTATATGTATTATGCTCACACATGTCTGTCCTGGCTCTGCCAGTCTTTTTAAATAAATGTTATTACACAGTTTTCTTCTCTTTAAATATTACCACCACCTTATTTTTCCATTTTCCAGCTTTATTGAAGTTTGCCATTAACCCACAGCTTTTGTAGCAACTAAACATTCATGTTTCTGTTTCTGTTTCTTCCATCAGAGTTTAATAACCTGAACTAGATAGCTGGTTTCTTCTGACAACACCACTACATTGAGAAAAACCTACAGACAGCAAATTAAAATGGATGTAATATTTAACTCCCCATCTGTCTTCATACACAGTGACCCCCCACATCAATAGATTTAATTTATTCCCTAAGGAACAGAAAAAGTCCACAAAAATTCAATTTCTTGCACTTCTCATATCACATATACTGCTTCTTAAGACCTTAAACAGCTAGTATGGATTACAAAAATAAACCTTACTTCCCAAGATTTATACATACATGTACTGATGATGTTATTTTATCCAGAAAACCACAAGGAAGCCTTATTCAGTTTCCCAGTTGCTGGAAATCAATGTCTCATTTAAGTGACTATCTTAGAGACACAAGGTAGGCAAATGGAAGCATGCGGCAGCCCAGAAGTTAGTAGTTTATTGGCCATTTGGGCTAATTTTGATTGTATCTACTCTATTTTCTGAAAAAAATATATACTTGTTACCCGCCTTTCTGAACTAGTATAGTCCAGTTTTCAGGTTATTGCTGAATCCAGGGTTGAGTTGCAAGTTTCTGTGTTGCCCATATCTTACTCGGATAGAAGGAAGTTTCTCTGTTCACCTGTGAGAGAGGGGAGCTTTGAGCAGCCTATCTGTCCCTGGAGGAGTGGTTTCAGCCCAGAAGTTTCAATTCCCTGCTATAAAAACTGCATTTGTGTGGTTTTGTGCACCGGGCAGCACCATTTAGCTAGAGTTAAAGTATTCTCGGCTCCACAAAGTCTACTCTTCATTTTTTCTCTTGGAACTAGACAAACCTTCAACTTTAGCACTCAAACCATTCATTTCACAGTCAAGCACTTGCTTAAAACTCATAGCAAGCACTAATTAACCCTAGCACTAGACCCCCCCCATACTGTCCAGAAGGACAAGACTCTCTATTCGTCCCCACCAGCCAGTCAGAAAAACAGCCTAGTCTACCTATTCAGGCAGTTTCTGGTGTACTCTCCAGTCCAACTGGTGAATCTGGGCATTTTGAAACAATGTTACAACTGCCTCATGTACACAGACAACCCTCTCCTCCTACCACCAAACACTAATATATGCGAGAGATGCAATTATACAGCCAAACTGGAGGCAAAGCTCTCTCAACCCAAGACTGGAACTGACAGTCAAGAGGAGAAGGGTAATACTTGCAACACACCATCAGTCTCACATAGACCTAATAAACCAACACCGGCAAATAACATACATGAATACATGAAAACATACTCGGAGGCTCTAAATAAAAATCTGCAAAAGCAACAGAGACCTCCAAAGCAGACATCCAAGCAACCTCCACACCCCATCACCAACCATGAAACACATACTTCAAATAATCAGTGTGCCATGCAATCACAGCCCTTAACGCAAAATAACATACCCAACACACTAGTAATAGTTGACTCTATAGTCAGGCATACTGATGTCCCACTAACTAGGCTGGACAAGGAGAAGGTTACAGTTAACTGCCTATCAGGTGCCAGGATCCGCCACATAACACAAGCACTCAGGTCACTCCAGAACAAGTACAAATACAACTCTGTCATTGTCCATGTTGGTGTAAATGACCTGAGATGTACCTCCCTGGACTACATGAAAAGAGACATGGAAGAGCACTCTGATCATGTAGCCCAGGCCGGTATGACCCTGACCCTAAGTAGCATCCTGCCCTCACCAAGAATGATGCCACAGTATAAAGAATAAATGATCAATTTCAACAATTGGCTAAGTTTCTGGTGTCATTCAAAGGGGATCCATTATCTGTCCACCTGGGATGACATGCTCCACAAGCCACATTGCTTTGCAAGAGATGGCTTGCACCTGTCACCCTTAGGCTTTCGAATACTGGCCAAGGCTCTTGCCGCCCCCATAGTGCCTTTTTTAGGCAAGGCTCAAAAGACAAACCCACCACCATAAATAGCACAAGTAACCAAAAACTGAGGGTAATGCTACTCAACGCCAGAAGTCTAAACCTCAAAATGCACACACTCGAGGCACTCCTCAGTATGGAGAACATCGACATCTGTGCAGTAACAGAAACCTGGTTTAAGGCTCCTGAGAGCACCCCAGCACTACTAGGCTATAACTCATACCATACCTTTTGGCCACAGAACCAGGACCGAAACACAATAGGCAGGGGTGTATCCATATTCATCAAGGATACCCACACCTCCAGGTTAATGGCGCAGCACAATGTATCAGAGATCATCCATGTGCAACTAACAATGGGCAAAACTGCAATCCAAATTGTAGCTTGCTACAGATCACCCACCATGGCCCAGGACCCCCATTCCGCATTTCTGGAGACACTGGGAAATATGAAGGTCCTACCAAACACATTAATACTGGGTGATTTCAATTACCCAAACATAAACTGGGAGAACTACTCAAGTACTAACTCCCTTGCCCAACGCTTCCTAGAATTTATAAACTCGAATGCCCTGGATCAACTGGTCAACACTCCCACCAGAGGGAACAACATATTGGACCTGGTCATCACCAACATGGGCAACCGGTGTTCCACACAGGAGGTCAACCCCTCACAGGTTAGATCAGACCATAGACTAATCACTCTGGATATTCACATTCCGCCCCACCCCCAATCAAGGAAACCACCATGAAAAACTTTTCAAAAGCAAACTTCACGTTACGTAAGACCGAGGTGGAAGGGTTCACAGCCCCCATGCTAAAGGACAATGCTGTCCAAGCTGCTGAAACCATCACAAAGGCACTCTATGAGCATCTGCAGGAATGCATGGATCATGCTATCCCATAAAACCAAGACTCACTCCTCCAAGAAAAGGAAACCAGTCTGGTGGACCCCTGCCATAAACAAGCTATACAACAGAAGGAGGAAACTAGTACAGAAAAGAGTAAATTCCCAAGAAGGAAAGACATCCCTGATTAGTATCAGCAAGAAACTACGATCCCTCATTAAATCATCCAAGGCTAGTTTCGAAAGAAAAATTGCCAATGACTCCAAAGATAACCACAAAGTGTTCTTTAGCTATATCAAGAACCTAAGTGGAAACTCTCAGATCTTCTCTGAGTTAGTGCAGAATGGCACAAAATACACTGAACCGACTGATATTGCAAACATTCTGGCAGACAGGTTTAGTGCAAACTTTTCCCCCCCTCTCACCCCCTAAAGGGCCCATAAGCATACCAGAAGAATGTAGGGCCCCATCAATAACCAATGCACAGGTTAAAACAGCCTTATCCAAAGCCAAAAACACAGCTTCAATGGGACCGGACGGGGTCCCAGGCTGTATCTTACAAGAGCTCCAAAATGAACTAACCCCTCACCTAAACACACTGTTCAAACTCTGCCTCTCTACAGGCTACGTACCCATAGAGTGGTGCACAGCAACAGTTATCCTGCTCCACAAAGGTGGAGCCACAATGGACCCTGGGAACTATCACCCTATAAGCCTGATTAGCCTGGTCTGCAAGGCTATGGAACACATCATCATGGAACTCATTAACAGAGACATTGGGAACCTCCAAACCTTGGACCCTACCCAGTTTGGTTTTGTTAAGGGCAGATCATGCCTCCTAAACCTGGTGGACTTCTTTGAGATGGTTACCAAGGCATTAGATGAAGGAAAGGAGGTCCACACAGCCTACCTAGACCTTGCAAAGGCTTTCAACACCATTCCCCATTCTAGTATTATAGACAAGCTCACCATCTTGAACATAAACCCTTATGTCACGAGATGTGTTGCAAACTGGCTCATGGATAGAAACCACATGGTGAGAGTTGTAGGCTCTACGTCTGACTCTAAACCGGTTACAAGTGGCATCCCCCAGGGCTCGGTCCTAGGACCCCTCCTGTTTGGTATATACTTCTCAGAGGTACAGGCAAGCATAGGAGAACTATGGATGACCAGGTTCACAGATGACTGCAAACTAGGGGCCATAATTGATTCTCCGGCTGATACAAACACCCTTCAGATGGGTCTCACTGAGACGGATACCTGGTGTCAAAATCATGGCCTCAAGCTAAATGCCAAAAAGTGCATAGTCATCCTCTTTGGAAAAAACAAAATACCCGTGAACTACCACATAGGTGGTAGTCCTCTAAGTACAGAAAATGTAATAAGGGATCTGGGGACCAAAGTAGATAGTAATCTCTCCTTTGATAATCACATTGCCAAGGTGGTTAGAAAATCCTTCTATCTGGCCAACCTAATCACAAAAGGGTTAGCATCTAGAACAAAAGAGGTTATTGTGCCTCTCTACTCATCACTCATTAGACCCATCATAGACTACAACGCCCCATTTGGGATGTACCTTACAAGACACCTGCAACAGCTGGAAAGGCCACAATAGTACCTCACCAAGAGGATTACTGGCCTCAAACAGATACCCTATGCAGCCCGACTCAAGAAACTCCAGCTGTACTCAGTTGCATATCTTTTACTCAGAGGTGATCTCTGCCTGACATACAAGGCCATGTCCAACCCAGAATTGTTGGACATGCTCCACCTAAAAAAAAAAAACAAATCCCAGAGAGCCACATGCTCTAGAGATATAAACCTCACCACAACAATAAATAGGACATGCTGGAGGGATATATTCCTATCCCAGAGACTCCCCATGCTTTGGAACAGGATTCCAATATACATCAGGCAGAGCCCCCTCACTAACACTCTTCAAGAGAAACCTTGACGGGTGGATGGGAAACAGAAAACTTACCCCGGGGATCACTGCACTGGCTCTGCTGGACAGTGGTGCAGGGAACTAATGGCTCTGCTGGACAGTGGCACAGGTAGGAAACAGAAAACTTACCCCGGGGATCACTACACTGGCTCTGGTGGACAGTGGTGCAGGGAACTAATGGCTCTGCTGGACAGTGGCACAGGTAACTGATGGCTCTGCTGGACAGAGGCACAGGGAACTAATCTAAGAAGGTGGCGGAAGCCAACACATTCTGGCTAGGCTTATAAATGCCCTTGGGCAGATAACCTAGTACTTACCTATGAACCTATGAACTTAAATGATGGTACTATAAGGGGGACATAGTTAGTAATTAAAGGCTGACTGTTAAAAATAAGATAAGAGCTAAACAGCTGCTAAGACATTTGATCAAGATACTAGCAATGTTGTCCTTTTGCACTATTGGTACCCAGTTTTGAACTCTCTTTACTCATAATAAAATGTTGTTTTTTCAGTCTTATAGAGTACATTCTAAGATTTTAGGATTGTAACCAAGTACTTATTTTGATACTGTTTTATTATCTTTAATGGATACTCTATTTCTTCTGCATGTTTCTTGTCCACAGTTGAAAATGTAATAATAATCAGATGTAAAATGACCAATTTCTGTCCATTTTAATCTAGTAATTACAAGGATATCAATGTTTATGTTGTGTCATCTCAGCTTTAACCGCATCACGTTTGCCTCAGTTCATAGTTCCTTAGATTCCAAGATCCAGTGGTGTATAATTTTATGCAGCATTGGACTTTCCTTTCATATCTGGGCACCTCAGCAGATGAGCTTCCTTTTAAGTTCAATCCATTTGCATCACTTGCACAATTTGTTCTAGAACTATTTGCATTTGTCTTCTGCTCTTCCCCATTAGTATGCTGGACACATTCAGATATCAGGGTCTCATCTTCTGGTGTCATTTCTACATGCTTCTGATTGCTTTTTGTCCATAGGGTTTTCTTGAAAAAAAAATACTGTAATGTCTTGCCATCACCTTCTCAAGTAGACTATATTTTAGTCAGATCTTTCTACTATGACCTGCTCATTTTGGGTGACCCTACACAATACGTAGTTTCACTGAGATTCACAAATCCTTTCACCACAACAAGGCAATGTACCAGAAAACTGTATGGTAGCATAGCACTATTATTCACTATTATTCTCATTGCTATTATATTATTGCTTCCATAAACGATCCTTTACTCAGTAAGCAAGTTATCCCTTGCCTGCTACATCTGTAATTGGTCTGTGGCACTTCATGCAATGGTATCCTTGAATACAAGCACAACACAAATGTGTAGCACTAATCTCTAAAACCTTGGCATTGTATTTGCAAAACATGTTACTTTTTTGTTGCATTAGGAAGAGAAAATTTATATTTTAAGCTTGTGTTTTTGATGGTTTTCAAATTAATAGATTTATATACTTATATTTGAATAACTGAAAATAGATGTTTTATGAAGTATGAATAGGACATATTTTATTATACCTTTTTACCTTCACTTGTTTTTCAATTTTTAATATCCACCTCAATCATGCCTGACTCGGGCAGATACGAGTTTAGTCAAATCTTTTACCAAAAGATGATATATCAGAAAAAAAAAATCAGTCTCTTTCCCCATACTGTAATACAATGTTAGTACTGCAAGATAGAATCAGATACCCTCAGCTGGTCTACAGCCCATAACCATCTTATATTCCTGGCAGTGAAAGTAGCTATGAAACCTGCTATGCAACTCAGTTTGCTACTGTGGAGTAATGCTGCATTTAGAGCCCTTATATAGTGCTTTTAGCATCCTTGTAATCCTTTACTTCAACCCTGTGATTCATAGGATCATAGGAGATTACTAGGCTATCGACCAGGAGGTCATTTTAATCCTAGCCGTATCATCCTAATGTAATACCATATAAATGCTAGTCAATACTCAAGAATGCAGCAGAGTTGTGGGCACTATCCCTGGTAAGAATTTACAGTGTCCCATCCACTTGTCCAGGATCCTCTTGATCAGTGTCATAGAGGTGCTTTGTTTCACTTGAATTGGTAGCCTGTTCCAAAGATGCTGCAGTTGTTGGCAGATAAATCTGTACCTCCATCATGCTCTAATTAAGTTGCAGGCCTAATCTAGGTTCCTGCGATGGGTAGCCCTAGTCCCATTTGACTTACAGATATGCAGGAAGCTCATTAGGTTTGGGTCTTAGATTGCTCTGTAGGCCAGCATAAGTCTCCCCTAAGAAGACTATATGATACAGAGTATAGTGACAGGAATTTAGTCGGTCTGTGTAAGGCACATTCTGGAGCCCCTTCATCTTCTTTGTTAGAAACCTTTGAGGTCTCTTCAATGGCTGCAGGTGTTTTGCTCAGTACATGCCAAAATAGGCATTTTACTCAATTATGGGCTTGATAAGTGCAGAGTATAGAGGGGTTATAACCTCTTTTGCTGTCAAGCCAGTGCCTTTAATAATCAAGTGTGCTATTAGAAAGCCTTCATTACTACAGTAGACACATGGTGGTTGAAGGTAAGGTCACAGTTAGCTTGTGATCCCAGGTCGCTTACCACTTCATGGGTGCTTAGGGTATTGTTGTTGATTTGATAGCGTGAAGGGGCATTATTTGTGCCGAAGGCAATGATGATGCATTTCTTTGCATTCAGTTTAAGACCATTACTAACACATTGGTTGTTGGTCTACATAAGACCCTCCTGCAGTATAATGACATAATTTGGGGATTCAATAATTGTCTTTTATTTTAACTGTGGAGCTTTTCTCCCCTGGCCTCTGCTGAAAATGGACCTACGTCCAGTCGGACACTCCCGGTCAACAAATTTAAATAAATAAATAAATAATAAATAAATAAATAATTGCACCTACTTTGTAGTTGTCTGCAAACCTGGTCACCAACAACCCCTTAGTTTGACCTGAACTTCTGAGAAGTATATACCAAACAGTAGCAGGCTCAGCACTGAACCCTGAGGTATCCCGCTGGTAGCAGGTCTGTTAGTTGATGTGGAATCACCGACTTTGATAGTGTGTATCTGGTTCATGAGCCAGTTGGCAACCTATCTTACAATGAATGGGTTTACATTCAGTTTGCTAAGTTTATCTGTAATGCCTGAATGTGGGATTGTATCAAAAGCCTTTGCCAAGTGCAGGCATGCTGTGTGCACAGATGTGCCCTTGTCAATGGCCCTGGTAACATTTTCAAAAAAATCCACCAGATTTAAGAGGCAGGGTATGCCCTTGACAAAGCTAAAGATTGTAGGATCCAGGGTTTAGAGGTCACCTATGTCTTTATTTATGAGGTCCATATTGATATGGCCCATGGCATTACAGATGAGGCTGGACAGTCTTATGGGTCTGTAATTAACCAAGTCTGTTGCTAGGCCACCTTTGTGGAGGGGAATAACTGTTGTTGTTCTCCATTCTGCAGGAACAAAGCCTGTGGTTAGGCTATGACTGAGAAGGGTACTTACTGGTGATGCTTGTTCATGTTTTAGCCTGTTTAGAAAACAGCCTAGGATGTTGTCCGGTCCTATAGAGGCTGTCTTTTTTGCCTTGGACAAGGCTTTGAGGACCTGCTCTTCAGATGTGTATATGTATCTCTCTCTCTCACTCGCTCTCTCTCTCTCTATATATATATATATATATATATATATATATATATATATATATATATATATATATATGTATATATATATATATATATATATATATATATATGGTTCCCATTCAGAAGCCTGAAACATCATAAGCCTGAAAATCAAAATCGTGAAACCAAAAGCCTGAAAATTCAGAATCCTGAAAACTCAAAATCCTGAAAGCCCAAAATCCTGAAAGCCCAAAATCCTGAAACTCAAAATCCTGAAAACACAAAATAGACATACTGATGTCATTGTGGCTTTGCTATTGTTAGCCCTGTGGTGTTAGGTCATGCGTTGGGGTCAGGTAAGTGTGCGGTTGGTTTTATGTTAGGGTTAGGGGCAGTTTAAGTGAGTTAGGGTTAGGGAGCAGGTTAGGCATGTATGCAATAGTGACAAATATTGGGGTTAGGGGCGGTTTAAGTGCGTTAGGGTTAGGGCGCGGGTCAGGTGAGTGTGCGATAGTGACGGACCTTAGGGTTAGTGTTAGGGTCAGGGTCAGTTGGTAGATATTAGTGTCTTTATAGTGACATATTAGCATTATTTGTGTTTTCAGGATTTTGAGTTTCAGGATTTTGGGCTTTCAGGATTTTGGGCTTTCAGGATTTTGAGTTTTCAGGATTCTGAATTTTCAGGCTTTTGGTTTCAGGATTTTGATTTTCAGGCTTATGATGTTTCAGGCTTCTGAATGGGAACTATATATATATATATATATATATATATATATACAGAAACCACAAAAGTGCAAAGATAAAAAACCAAAATAAAACCAAGACACCAAGCCTCTACTAAAGGACCACTAGGAGAAAAAGTATTAGTGTTCTCCACTTTAATGACCACTTTCATCCACATAGACTTCCTCAGAAACAAAATTCTCACAATGTAACTACTCTTAAAAAGCATGCTCAATTACAAAAAATAATGATGTCATAATAAGTTAATTATTCCAATTAAAATAATTACAGTAAGAATTGTTATGATAAAAAACAGCTAAGCAACCATAAAAAACTTTATAAATACAACAAAAACAAAGTGTTATTTCACAACATGTCTCCTAAGATTTTTTAAAAAACATTTGATGTTAATGATGTCATTCAGTCCAGGTTTATGATCTGCTTTCAGTTTTATTTGCCATCTAGTTTCCCTTTGTTCTAAATATGTTTTAAAATCTCCTCCTCTTTTATCATGTTGACCTTGTTCCAGGATGGAAAATAAAAACTTATTAAAACCTGTGCATTCCACACTATGCTTGTATAGGGCCATATTCAAATATTTTCTATTTATGCTCTACATATGTTCCCTAATCCTCTTAAATAAATGTCTGGTAGTCATACCTACATAAACGTCTAGACATTTATCACAAATGGCCACATAAACCACCCCTTGAGTTTTGCAGTTGAACACTCCTGGGACCTCAATGGTGTATTCTAAATGGGAATTCAATGTATGGTCCTATTAATATATATCTACACATGGGACAACCTGAACATGTATACATACCCTTAGGTCTATCAGAAAGGAGGGTGGGATTAGAAACCAAACTAATATCCTTCCCTTTCTCCAATATGGTCTACAAATTATAATCATTTCTATATACAAACTTAGGTTTGGGACCAACTGCTTTCAATAAATCATGATTGCCCTCTATAATTTTCCAGTTCTTCTCTATGATGTTACATAACTGCATTCCATCTGGGGTCCTTTGCAAATTGAAACATAAATGGTTGTTGTCCTTATTTGTATTGCCACCATCTTCACTTATACCTTTCTTCAAAATGGGATAATAATGACTCTCTTTTATCCCACACATATTTGGCTAGATCATTTAAATAATTGACTCATAGCCCCTGTGGCAGAAGAGTTCAATGATAAATTGAAATTCCTTGGCTAGCAAAAAATCTTCACTGGTCATATGGCTAGTTCTGATGAATTGCCCTTTTGGTATATTTTTTTTAATAAATGTGGGATGTTGGCTAGAATAGTGCAAATAGCTGTTCATGAAAGTCTCTTTTCTATGAATTTTACTGATGAAAATGGTGATCTGTTTCACTCCAAAACAAATGAACATCCACATAATTGATCTTAAACCCTATGTCACCTAACACAAATTTAAGAAAATCAGACTTTTCATTCATTTTTGATACAAAGGACTCCACAAGATAATGATCACCCATTAAAATAAACACCAAATCATCAATGAATCTTTTATAATAAATGACATTAAATTAATTTCTTAGTGGGTCCAAAACCAAATGTTCTCACCATCCCATAACTATGTTAGCAAAAGAAGGTGCCGCCGGGCAACCCATGGCAACACCTCTAATTTGTTTGTAGAATTGTCTAATAAACAAAAAATAATTGTTGTGTAAGAGTGTCTCTAACAACTCACAACAGAAACTGATGTTACCATTGGTCATATTAGTAAATTGAGTTAAATATGCCCTAACATACTCTATTCCTTCACCATGAGGAATGGAAGTGTATAAAGATGTCATATCTACAGTAAAAATGATGTGTTTAGCAGGATCAAACTGTACATTTTGACTGAATAACCTAATGCTATTCAGAAAATCCCACAAATCTTTTAAAAAGGAATCCATTTTCTGTGTCAGTGGATTCAATACAGTATCAACCAACACACACATTCCCTTTGTAACATAATTAGGGCGGGGTTAGAAACCAAACTAATATCCTTCCCTTTCTCCAAAATAGTCTTCAAATTATAATCATTTCTATATACAAACTTAGGTTTGGGACCAACTGCTTTCAATAAATCATGATTGCCCTCTATAATTTTCCAGTTCTTCTCTATGATGTTACATAACTGCATTCCATCTGAGGTCCTTTGCAAATTGAAACATAAATGGTTGTTGTCCTTATTTGTATTGCCACCATCTTCACTTATACCTTTCTTCAAAATGGGATAATAATGACTCTCTTTTATCCCACACATATTTGGCTAGATCATTTAAATAATTGACTCATAGCCCCTGTGGCAGAAGAGTTCAATGATAAATTGAAATTCCTTGGCTAGCAAAAAATCTTCACTGGTCATATGGCTAGTTCTGATGAATTGCCCTTTTGGTATATTTTTTTTAATAAATGTGGGATGTTGGCTAGAATAGTGCAAATAGCTGTTCATGAAAGTCTCTTTTCTATGAATTTTACTGATTAAATGGTGATCTGTTTCACTCCAAAACAAATGAACATCCAAATAATTGATCTTAAACCCTATGTCACCTAACACAAATTTAAGAAAATCAGACTTTTCATTCATTTTTGATACAAAGGACTCCACAAGATAATGTTCACCCATTAAAATAAACACCAACTCAACAATGAATCTTTTTGAATAAATGACATTAAATTAATTTCTTAGTGGGTCCAAAACCAAATGTTCTCACCATCCCATAACTATGTTAGCAAAAGAAGGTGCCGCCGGGCAACCCATGGCAACACCTCTAATTTGTTTGTAGAATTGTTTATTAAACAAAAAATAATTGTTGTGTAAGAGTGTCTCTACCAACTCACAACAGAAACTGATGTTACCATTGGTCATATTAGTGAATTGAGTTAAATATGCCCTAACATACTCTATTCCTTCACCATGAGGAATGGAAGTGTATAAAGATGTCATATCTACAGTAAAAATGATGTGTTTAGAAGGATCAAACTGTACATTTTGACTGAATAACCTAATGCTATTCAGAAAATCCCACAAATCTTTTAAAAATGAATCCATTTTCTGTGTCAGTGGATTCAGTGGATTCAATACAGTATCAACCAACATAGACATTCCCTTTGTAACATAATTAGGGGCTGAAATAATAGGCCCAAAGGGTGGGTCAACCATATTTTTACGTGTTTTGGGAATGCCGAATAGAACTCCCACTTTTGGATTTTCAATGTTGCAAAAATTGTAAGTTGTCTGATCTAAATTCCCACACATTATGCTATCATATAAAACACTGGAAATATATTTGTAACATGTAACAATGTCATTAGCTGCAACTTTTTCATATTCTTCATTGTTTAAAATTTCTTCCATTTTGTGAACATAACCAATAATTACTAACATTCTACCCTTATCACTTTTCATAATTCGAATGTTTTTGTTATCAGACAATTCTTTCATAGCTGTTCTCATTTCATTGCTCAAATTATCAAAAAAATACTTGTTATTACCTTTTGTTTTTCTCTTCATGTTTTCAATTGACTTCCTTATCTCTCTTTCACAGGAAGTTTCAAAAACTTTTAATGTATCAGACAATACTGTATTATAACAAGATGGTGTGGCAAAGGAAGGTGTGGTATTCTTAACATCTTTTAAGATGTATGTTAGATTTAAATTTCTAGTGTTTTTTTTTTTTAATCTAAAACCACATCAATCACATTGGCCCTCCTTGTCGGAACAAAATTTACACCCAACTTCAATAATTTGGTTTGATTTAACACTAAATCCGATAAATTTAAAATGTCACAGTCTAACCTGGGCTTTTTTGTTGTTTTTATTCGTAATCCGTCGATGAATCCAACAGTAATTTCCCTTTCTTCCTGGTTACCATCGGTTTCAGTTTCTGCTGTCTCTGTTCTTTCCCCGCGACTAAAAAAGTCCTGGGTCTACCTGCTGCTTCATTTTCACCAGTTTTCGAAGCAAAATTAAGTGCTACACTTAGAATTAAACCAAAAGAACCACTGGACTCTTCTGTGTCGGAGACACTGCTGATTTCTTTATCATTAACATTCACTGAACGGTTTCCTGTGGAATATGAAACTTCTGTAGCTGGACCCACACTCCTTCCTCTATCATATTTAAGGTGGACCGGTTGCTGTATATGTTGTTTATTGTAGGATGAAGGAAAGTTCCGTTTGTCCAAACCAAGAAAAAAGTTATAAGCAGTGTCTGAGTTATACATGGTTACATCACGATCTAATTTCTTGTTCTTCCTCTCGATTGCAATTCTTTCATGCTGCCCTATATCATCCAGAATGGAAATATATTCTATTCTATCAGTGAAAATTAGTTCAAAATCCATTTCAATGCTTTGTTCCACCTTTACTAACTCGTCTTTCAGGTCTTCCATGATATTGCTATTGTGCTCGATTAGCAATCCCAAAAAACTAATTCCTGTTGAATTAAAGAGATTTTTGAGTTTGGAAAAAATGGATCACTCTCAGTGACTCCATTTGGACTACTAAAAAGAGTAAGCCTTTTAAAACAATGCCCAAGTCAATGCATTTCTTAAAATATTTGTTCTCAATGTCCAAACTTTTATATTTCTTTAAAAGTCTATTCAAAGTCTGACGGCGCTTTTTGTATAAATAATGGCAACTCACTGAAGTTCATTTGTCTTTTAGTATTAATAAACGGATCTCCGTTGTCACACAAAACAGATGCAATATTAGCATAATTAATTTGGGTAACCATGGATGTCCAGTCATTATTTACTGTTATTCCTAATGTAGAAGGACTGGACATGTTAGGCACACATCTAAGGAGGTTAAACTCTCCTTTTGATATTGAATTAGTTATATCCTTATTAGGGAAGGTTTTGGATTCAAATGTGTTTTGCTTTCAGGATGGTTTATATTTGCAGCGGGATGGCGTAGCTATGGGCACATCATGTGCCAATAGCTACGCCAACCTAGTAATGGCCGAATGGGAGTATGAACATCTTTTTAGGAATGAATTATTTAAACTACATGTACCGTTCTACAGGCGTTTCGTAGACGACCTGTTTTTAGTTTGGAAAGGTACATCAGCGCAACTGAATGAGTTTTTCAGACTAATTAATGATTCCGTATGGTTTCTTAGTTTCACAATGGAATGGTCATATGTCAGCATTCCTTTTTTAGATGTGTTTGTAGAAAAATTACCAGGAGGGATTGTTAACACTGGACTTTACAGGAAATCTAGTTATAGGAATAGTCTTTTGCATCGGTCCAGCATGCATCCCGGATATATATACAATAATGTTGTTCGTGGACAGTCCATGCGGACGTCCAGATATGTTCCACGAGATTCTGACTTTGTCACAGGTTTGATGAACCTAGACAAGATGTTTAGGGAGCGAGGCTACAGTGCCTCAGATGTCAGTAAGGGTATGGAGGGTATCAATGCATTGAGGAACAATAGAGCCATGCCCTACTTCTCTGAAGGAGCAGTTAGAGCTCGTGACACTTTTACTGCGACACAACAATCTGTCACACAATCAATACATAATAATGATGTATTGTTTCCCATTTACTACACCAAAGATGTTGGTGCTATTAAAGACGTCGTCTTAAAACATTGGCATGTTCTATCAGTTGATCCCACTGTCAAGCAGTTGTTAGGGGATAAACCCAAGTTTGTCTATCGAAATAAGAAGAACATCAAGCAATTATTATGCTACCCCAAATCCACTTCCTTTGATAGATGTGTAGAGGGACCTTACATGGAACCCTGCTCCAAATGCAATTTTTGCCAGCACATTCTCACCGATCCAGTTTTTATACCTCCACATGGGTCTAGGGACTTCATTATTCGAGTCAAAGGCAATTGCAGGTCCAAAGATGTGGTGTATCTGGCAACCTGCACTTCCTGTCCAGCCTACTACATAGGCAAAACCAACCGCATGTTAAGGGACAGGATTCGAGAACACATGTATCACATCAGGAAGGGCCATCTTTTCAATGCCCTTGCCAAACACACCTCAGAACATGGACCCAATCATGAGTTTAGATTTAGAGTTCTTGAGCAGATCTTTAGGACCACTAGAAGGGGGGATGTAGAAAACCATACAGAGAACCGTGAGACAGATTGGATTATTAAGTTCAGGGCTGATCTTCACCCAGGACTTAATGGCAGGGTTTCCTTACGTCCACTTTTAAAGTCAAGAAGACTTAAATCATTTAAGTGAGTTCAGTCACTTTTCAGTGCATGTATTTATTTTATTTCATTTTATTTTATGTTAAATAGTTCATATGTAGTAAGTCTTCATAGGCGAATTTGCCCACCATCACAGTATAAGTATTTTTTACTTTTTAACAAGCCAATGCATTATGTGTTTCAGTATTCATACACTGTATTAGGCAGCACTTATGTAGTATGTTCCTTTAAGGGAAATTTAGTTAGTTTTTTGGCGCCTTTTTAATTATTTAAACTGATGGTGTTTTAGTGTTCTTTGTAATACGGTCTGATGAAGCTATCCCAGTGAAAGCGCTTACCGCTATTTATTCGAATAAACCAGTTTTTACCATTCTGGAGACTTGAGATTTCTTCATTCCTTGGAGTACATCGTATATGTTTTGTGGAGCGTTTTGTTTCCCTACCATTGTTTTGCTCTGTGTATACTTGGTTTTTATAAGTTTTGTGCTGTTTTGAAAACTCTGACAGGTGTTTTATATTTTCATTGCACCCATTGTTGATGGTATTTTTAGTGTTCATTTCCACTACTGTTTGTGTGTCTTCATCAAAACTAAAACATGAGGGATTATTTGAAGAACGCTCCTTTACCAAAATGTGTAAAGATTTCTGTATGTCCTCTAAAGTTTTTAATAAAACAGTGATTAAATTAGATTCACCTGCAACTGCAGTCAAATGGATACTCAAATCCAACAAGGCATCTCCCTGGGCCTCCATCATGGCAGATTGCACCCAAAAAACTGGAAACCACAAAAGTGCAAAGATAAAAAACCAAAACAAACCACAACACCAAGCCTCTACTAAAGGACCACCAGGACAAAAAGTATTAGCGTACTCCACTTTAATGACCACTTTCGTCCACATAGACTTCCTCAAAAACAAAATTCTCACAAGGTAACTACTCTTAAAAAGCATGCTCAATTACAAAAATAATGATGTTATAATAAGTATTGATAATAAGTATTGTAATTGAGCATGCTTTTAATGAGTAGTTACATTGTGAGAATTTTGTTTCTGAGGAAGTCTATGTGGACGAAAGCAGTCATTAAAGTGGAGTATGCTAATACTTTTTTTCCTGGTGGTCCTTAAGTAGAGGCTTGGTGTCATGTTTGTATATATATGTACACACACATATATATATATATATATATATATATATATATATATATATATATATATATATATACACACACACACACACACACACACACACACACACACACACACACACACACACACACACACATATATATAGATAGATTGATGTATATATACATATATATATATATATATATATATATAATATATACATGTATATATACATGTATATATTTTGTATATATATATATATATATATATATTTATATATCTATATATATATATATACATACATACACAAGTCTCCTTCAGAAGACTGAAAGCTCAAAAGACTGAAAATCAAAATATCTAAAGCTCAAACTATCGAAAATGGAATTTGCCCCTTCTCTACTGTTGTGCAATGTTGGAGTTTGCATATATAATTAGCAGGGGGTATGGGGGCACAGCCCCCTACATGAAGGGTGCAGGGGACCTTGCCCCCTACATTCATAGGTTCATAGGTATTTACTAGGATAACAACCACTAGGGCCTTTTTAAGCTTAGCCATGCATCCCAAATCTTTGACAAGTTCTGATACCCTTGATAAGTTTAAGCATGAGCTTGGGAGATTAACCATTTACAGCTTACATGTGTCCATTAGAGACATAGGTGCTAAACCAGGGGTGAATTTCTGGTTTCCCATCTAATTTTCCAAGTGGCACTTGAATTGGGTTAGGGAGGAACTCTGCTTCACATGGAAGGGGAGCCTGTTCCATAGCTAAGGTAATCTCTTTGATACATACCTCTCTCTAGCAGGTCATATTTATATCACAGGCAAGGATTCAGTCTTTAGAATGGGTAATTCTGGTGCTGTTTGCTTTGTGGATATGCAGGAGATCCATTAGACTGGGGTCTGACAATTCCCTGTATGCCAGGTACAGATCTCCCCTCAAAAGGTTGTAGGAGACAGAATACAGTGATGGGGCCTTGAGGTGGTCTGCACAGGAAATATTACTTATGTCCTGTTTTCTTTTAGTGAGGAACCTATGTGGACATTGCAATTGTTGGCTTTGCCTTGTTAGGTACATACCAAAGGGGACATTGTACTCAATGATAGGTCTGATGAATGCTGAATACAGTGGAACAATGACTTTGTTGGACTTAGATGCCATACCTTTGTTTATAACTTGCGCAACATAGAATGATTTCCTTACCACTTTAGATGTGTGGTGATCAAAGGCTAGATTGCTACCTTTGTGTGTCTCTAAGTCTCTGACTACTGAATCATCTCTAAGGGGTGTGTTGTCAATATGATAGTTACCAGGGATGGATGACTTCCCAAAGTATACTGTTATGCAGTTTGTGGCATTTAATTTTAGTCCATGGCTCTGACACCAGTTGTTTGTTTGTGTCACCCCCACCTCAACAACATTTGTGTTAGTGTGAGATTCAATGACCACTTCTAATTTGCAATCATCTGCAAACTTTGTCAGCCAGAGACCACTGAAATTGGCCTTGACTTCTAAGAAATAAATGCCAAAAAGGAGTGGTCCAAGTACTGATCCCCGAGGGACCCAACTTGTGACTGGCCTCTTTGTAGAGATGGACTCCCCATTTCTAACTTCCTGGGTCCTGTCTTTGAGCCAGTTGGCTATCCACTGGATGACATACGGTTTTGTACCTAACCTCCTGAGTTTGTCAACAATGCCAGAGTGGGGTAGTGTGCCAAATACCTTGGCTAGATCATGGTAGGCAGTGTTAATGATTTTGCCCTCATCCATTTCTTTGGTGACCTTCTCAAAGAAGTCCACCAAGTTGAGTAGGCAATGATCTGCCCTTGACAAAACCAAACTGGGTTGGGTCCAGTGTCTGTAGGTTTACTATATCTCTATTGATCATCTCCATGATAATTCTTGGAGGTTTACTATTTCTCTATTGATTATCTCCATGATAATTCTTTCCATGGTTTTACATATAAGACTAGTGAGACTTATGGGTCTGTAGTTTCCAGGGTCTGTAGATGGCCCACCTTTGTGCAGAGGGATGACTGTTGCCTTTCTCCACACCTCCTATTTGAAGGCTTCAGTTAAATAGTAATTCAAGAAATTCTGATAGGTCATGTTTCATGCTATATAGAAGGCATCCTGGGATATTGTCTGGGCTCATTGCTGCAGTGTTCTTGTTCTTAGACAGAGAGCATTAAGGACCCATTCCCCAGTGATAGTAGGCAGAGTTATATTTGGTGATATTTCCTGAGGAAGGTTGAGGGGGTGAGAGGACTAAAGTTGGAGCTGAATTTATCAGACAGGAGGTTTGCTATATCTTCTGGCTCAGTATAGGTGGCTCCATTTGCAATGAGCTCTGCACGCAATTGTGTATTGACTTTGAGGTTGCAGACATAGCTAAAGAATAATTTGTGGTTGACCTTGGCCTGGGAGGCCAAACTTACCTCAGATTTGGCCTTGGTAGACTTTATTTGTCCTCTGAGTTGTTTGTTTAGTTTGTTGAGAGAGCTTTTATCCTGCTGGGTGCTGCACCTCCTAATTTTTGCCATTATCTTCTGTCTCCTAATTTTTGCCATGATTTTCTTCCTCCTGTTATAAAGCTGATTAAAATGCTTTCAATATTTTGAGTTTTAGATATTTTGTTTTTCAGTCTTTTGAACTTTCATCTTCTGACACAGATCCGTGTGTGTGTGTGTGTGTGTGTGTGTGTGTGTGTGTGTGTGTGTGTGTGTGTGTGTGTGTGTGTGTGTGTACAAAGACAGCTATAGATATAGATATAATTATATGAATTTATCATGGAGCATCAAATGCTTAAAAGAACAAATGAAAGTAGAGCTATTATTTTATTGTGAATGCGAAAGAACTGAAAATGGGAGACACAAAAACTAATTTGTTTTCGAGATGTGTTAAGTCTCTAACACTGCAACTCCAACACTTCTGTTAGTTATAGTTATTGACTCAGAGATCACACAAAAGAGGGGGTAGCGCAAATCCCTTACTCAGCTGCAATGTGATTTCATTCAAAAGGCTGTCAGCAAAACCAACATTACAGAGAAGATTTCCTTTTTTTATATCAGTAAAATCTATTGGCTCATAACAGTGTTTGTTCTTCTCAACTGCAGCCATATATATATATATATATATATATATATATATATATATATATAGATAGCCATTTTAAGTCTAGCCAATTACCCCTTGTGAGAATCAAACCCTGCGCCTTGTGTTTGTAAGGCAAGCAACTTAACCAAGCCTCTGTGGTGTCTAGTTGTGAAGCTATTTCACTTAATATGTATCCAAACTCTGAAAATATTGTCCGAGAAGTTTTGAATGGGTATTTTTAGAGGTAGTAGTACAGATTTTAGGTCATCAAAGATGGGCGTTTGCTCCACTTTTGATTTTGTTGTGAGTTTCAAGTTGTCTTGTAGTTGTGTGGATCTCTGATTTTTGGTTATGGTTTCTTTTTCAGGTGAAACCACTTGTGAGCATTTGATTTTGTTTGTGCATCCATTATTTCAGCTTTGCTCCTCATTTTGGCTGATTTGGTCTTTCACAATTCTTATCCTTTTTAATCTGCTGTATCAAGCCGTTATCTCTTGTTTGTCCTTGCACGATGTTCTTAAGGCAAAAAGTTTGTTTCACCCTTTATAGGATACTCAGTTTATTCATTAGAGATGTAATTTGGTTGTGGGCATAATATTTATCAATGGAAAGATGTTTTGATTTTTTTATTTTATTTTTCATTCATATCGTTTATCGCTTTGGTTAGCTCAGTCTGCCCTTTTATTTTCCATTCTAACTTAGACTACGGTATCTGGCCATTATCTCATGTTTGTACTTGTGTGGTGTGTCTTAAATTAAATTTGTTTCATATTTTCCATGATACTCAGTTTACCTCTTCATTGAATGTCTTATTGTTGGTGTTTTATTTATTGAAAAGACATTTTTTTGGACCTTAATTTCATGGCTTACATTGTTTTTTTTTTTTTTTTTTTTTGTGGAGCCTCGCTGTTAAGCTGTTCATCAGATCATCTCCATCTTGGAACTCCCTTTGTGGTCCTTTTTATAAAGTAAATAAATATCTCATGTATGCAACTCTGCCAACGTATAAGGTAATTCATTCTTCTTTGCTTAATGTTTCCCCTGAAATTAATAAATAAATTCAGAAACTATTTTCAATTATGACCAGAGATAAATGCAGAGATTGATATAGGTCTGGGTAACTTTGCTGAATGGCACTTTGGATGACATCCCTTTAGTCAACACAATTTGTTTGACTAAAGAGATAGTCTTTTAGTTACCCTTTCATTGCCCAAATAAAGCATTTAATTTCATTTCAATTGTTGTACTTGTCTCCTTAACTATTAAAAACCACAGTAAGTCATGGCACTCAAGCACAGCTTCAAAACTAAAGTACAAACAGCTTAATGAATGTACAGCTAGTGCAGGCTAATTCAATGGTCAGTTAAACTCAGTAGTACTATATGGTGATATGATTTGTCCTTAACTTTTCTCCCGTTTTAGAAATGGTCTTCCATTGGGCATAGATAGCAGACAAAATCCTTTATATGTTTGTGACTTGGTGGTTCCAGGGAATAGCATTTACATTACTTTTACAATAGTAGAGCATCACTGGACTTTTTGCTGATAGCTAGCATTGATTTGTTCTTATTAACAGTACCTTTCAAAGTAGTAATTTCTAGTGATCTAGTGATCAGTGATCTTACTAAGAATATTATTGTTCATGTTAAATATTCTAGAGTCCACTTCCATTATGGTGACCAGCAGACAAATACATCACTGTCTGGCATCTGCCACTACACTCCTTTAACCGGCTAGGGCTATCTTATATATTACCTCATGATATCCTCTGTATTCCAAACAGATGACCTGCTACAAGCAAATTAATAAAATGGTGCAAACATCAGAGGGAATTGCATTCTCTAAACCAGCACCTTTGAATCATTCAGAAATCTAATAG
This sequence comes from Protopterus annectens, assembly GCF_019279795.1. Lineage (NCBI taxonomy): Eukaryota > Metazoa > Chordata > Ceratodontiformes > Protopteridae > Protopterus > Protopterus annectens. The sequence goes on from NC_056726.1 coordinate 1,692,290,520, forward strand.
TTATAATAGTGACGATTTATACTCAGTATATGTTGTTAGACTGTGGAACTCAGTCCCAAAAGATATCTTTATCAAATCTGTAATTTAAAATCTCTTTTAAGACTCTAATTGCTAAGACCCCTTCAAAGTCTCAGTCTTACCTTGTCTATAATTTAAAATCCAAATTAATTCATATCAGTTCATATCAATTAAACAGTCCTTCCCTTGTACTAATCCCATTATTTAAGTTCCCTCTTCATGCAGTCTTACCAAATAAATATAATAAAATTCTCACACTTTTACTATAGTAATCCTCCGGTTACATATCTCCAATGTATTTAACTGCTTGGATAAAATGTATATATACCTAATCTGCTGTCTGTATGTTAAAATTTAAGTTGGAGTACATAAATGCACTACAATATAATGCTGAGTTTTCTATACAAGTCTGTCAGCTTAACATATTGTATATTGCAAGCTCTGCAGTTATGCCTGAACTTAAGATGCTACAAATGTTATATAGCATATGAAACATGGTAATAAGCAATTTATTCATACAGCCATGTGTGTCATGTGCTACATTTTTATTATTAACTCATGCAAATATATGTATTGTGGAGCTTTTCTCCCAAGACTTCTGCTGAAAAGAGAATTTGGCCAGTCAGACTCTCCCTGTAATCAAAAACTAATAAATACATGCATGAATGCATGCATACATACATACAAACATGTAAAAACAGGCAGGCAAACATACAAAATAAAGAAAGAAAGTAACACTGTCTTGGGTTCATAGCACTTACTATGCTATTTATTGCTCTATCATGATCTTTAAAAGCTTAGCCATACATTCCCATAAAATGTTTAGTCCTATTATTTTCAGTACAAATAACCCAGAGATGCACAGAGCATTTACAGTCTACCCCATCCATGAAATATAAGGGTGCTGAACCAGTGGCAAATGTGTTATTACTCATCCATTTGTCTAGATTACTTTTGAATAGTGTAAGAGAAGTACTTTGCTTTATGTGGAGCCAAAGACAATTCCAAAGAAGTTTATTCTCTGTGATACATTGCTATCCCTTTAATATATAGTTATGTTGCAACAGAGATTTACATGTCTTGAATGGGTGTTTATGCTACCACTGGACTTGTGAATGTGCAGTAATAATGGCATGATAGGGACTGCTGAGACTCTGTGTGTGAGGCAGAGATGGCTCCTCCATAGCATGTATGACACTGAGAACAGGGACAGCACTTTGAGACTGTCCACATAGCTTTTGTGAATTAGGCCCTTGATTTGCTTAGTAAGAGAGCACCAACAGCATTCAGGTTGCAAGAAATGTATAGATAGGTACACACTAAAGGGAACATCATATTTACTGACCACCCTGAGGAGTGCAGAACACAGTGGAATGATTACTTTCCTGGACCTGGACACCATACTCCAACTCTTTTATGCACCTTAAAACATACACTCATGACAGATGACTTTTGAGTCATAGGCACATTTTAGAAAGATCATTATGATGGTAAATAAGTCAGGTTGAAGATGATTGACTAGGGCATGAATCAGCTCGACTCTCATGAATACATATAATTTTTAATGTAGAACAATTTAATTCAGGCATATCTGTCTATTTTGAATCAATATCATTTACTACAATTTAATTGGTATATGTTCATAGGTCCATATGTGTATACTAGGGTAACAACCGCAGGGACCCCAATAGGTCTAGCCATGCAACCCAAATATGGCCCACAAATTTAAATTATATAAGGATGATTTACTGCCTGCATCTGTACATCAGAGAATCACAGTAGGTACCAGACCAGGAGTGGATTTTTGATTACTCATCCATTGGTCCAAGTTGCTGTTAACAAGGGATAGGGAGGAGCTCTGCTTCATATGGATGGGGTACCTGTTCCAGAGAATGAGAATTCTATGAGAAACATATTTGTCTCTTGGACATGTCCTATTTATGTTGCAAGCAAAATTTAGGTCTTTTAATCTAGTAGTTCTGATGCCATTTGTTTTGTGGATGTGCAAAAGATTCATCACAACATGGTTCAGGGATGCCTTGTATGTCAGATTACAGAGTAAAGAGACAGGGCTTTGAGGTGATCAGCATAGGACATTGTGTTTACTCCCTGTATTCTTTTGTAAGGAACCTTGTGGATGCTCCAGTTGCTGCATGTGGTCAGGTATACACTGATGGGGGAATTATACTGTATGATGGGTCTGATGAGAGATATATGATGAACTCTTTAGACCTAGATGCCATGTCTTTGTTTATAACTTGAGTGCCAAAAGGATTTTCTTACCACCTTGGATACATGTTGGTCAAAAGCCATCTTACTATCTACATGAGGTCTCAGATCCCTGGCTAACAAATCAATTTTTAGGGTTGTTGTATTGATGATGTAGTTACCAGGGGAGACATACTTCCCAATAGGTACTAAAATGCATTTCTTGGTATTGAAGCCACGGCTATGGCACCAAGAGCTTATCTGTGTTAGACCTTCCTGAAAGTTAGTCTCATTTTGGAGGAATTCAATACCTTTTCCCACTTTCTCATCTGTGAACTTGGTCCGACAGAGGTCGTTGACATTAGCTTTGACAACTGAGAAGTAGATGCCAAAGAAGAGCGGGTATAGTACAGGGCCATGCAAGACACCAGTAGTGACCGTCCTCTCTGTGGAGGTGGGCTCACTGATTCTAACCATCCTAGTCCAATCAGTAAACCAGTTCACTATCCAGCATGTTATAAAATTGTTTATAACTAGTTCCATAAGTGCGTTAACAATGCATGAGTGAGGTACTGTATCAAATGCTTTAGCCAGATCTAGGTAGGCAGTATGAATCATTTTCCCCTCACCCATTGGCTTAATGACCTTTTCAAAGACGTCTACCGGATTCAATAAGCATGAGCTTTCTTTAACAAAACCAAACTGTGATGGCCCCTGTGTCTGGAGGTCTCCTATATTCTTGTTGTTAATTTCCATGATAATTTCTTTCCATGGCTTTGCAAATAAGAATAGTCAAACTAATCAGTCTGTAGTTTCCAGGATTTGTTTAAGGTCCTTCCCAATGAAGAGAGATGACCATCACTGTCCCCCATTTAAATGGCACAAAGCCTGCTTTAAGGATATAGTTAAATAATGACTTCGGGAGTTATGCAGAAAACAGCATCAAAAGATTGTACTACTCCTATAAGAGGCTCAGTAATTAGATCAAAGTGTAGGATGTGATGGGAAGAAGTAAGTTCTTAGCATGTCTAGTCAGCCATTTATGTCCACCATACAAATAAGATGACTTTGCAAATTTTTTTTTCATTTGTTCCCATATAAAATTCCATTGTGTCTAACCTTGACCATTTTCAGTTTTCAAATGCATAGTCTCGTTATTTTATACAGTTTGTTAAAATGCCTATTTCATCAAACCTGAACTGATACAATGTCCTTTACCTGTTGCTATTCACAACTAGTGCAAACTTCCACAGCAAGATTACTAACTCAGACTCCAAGGAGTATTTATTTTATTATGGTGCAGTGTTCCTTACACTGGTTGCTTGCATGATACAGAATATTTACTAGATCAAATTATTCCCTATATTACTTGAACCCTCCCAACATTGCTGTTTAAGGTACATAACGCATTTAGGAGTTGCTGCTCATCTAGTGGGGACTCTTAAGAGTCCCCATGGATGTGGTCTACTCTGCAGATTGTGTTATCTCACTGAATAATGACCATCAAAATGTTTATTTAAAACCTCTAGGTGAACGTTTATTCTTATAATCATACATTATGCTAGCACTGAGAATCTATCTACTGTAGTCTTTCTCAAATATTTGTATGCATGCTGTAATGGCGTCATTGTTTTTATGTACATTAAAGTGCCTTAAGCTATGCAAAAGACATTTTGCAGATCAATATTGAGTGATAAGGATGACAATGTGTTGACATAATACTAGTAATAGCACTTACATACGCAGCTATGCTTCAACTGTGTTTCATTTGTTTAAATGCCTAGGAGTTTATTTTGAAAGGAATAGGAAATAATGTCAGGTTAATACAGTATGTTAGAATTAAACAGGTGGATATAGAGAGGGAAAGGGATGAACATTAATTACACACTCTCAGCTGAGAATTTTCCAGTAATTTGTCTGTATTCTGAAGTCAGACTAACCTAATCTCTAGTAGCATGAAGACTCGTTATAACAAATGAAAGGAGAAGGATGAAATGCCGAATGAGAATGTCTTACAAAAACAGTCCATGTAAACCAATGCCTGTTTGTAGGACCAGAACGTGTCTGATAACAGAAATGCATAACGAGGGAGAAAAATACTTCTAAAACTAGGCTTACAATGACAACTCATGTAAGCAAGTCAGCTATAATGCTGTATCAAACACAGCCCTAGTCATATATGAGTAATAATGTAAGAAGTACACACAAGACAGAAATGTGAGATACACCTATAAGGAAATGAAGGTTCCCTGCATTGTCCATCGCTATCAGCAAGCAAGTCTTAAAACTAGTGCACAAATCCTGTGATACTGAGAATGACTGAAAACAGAACAACACCCCACTCCCTATATATATATATATATATATATATATATATATATATATCTATATATATATATATCTACTTCAGTTTTAAAACTTCGAAATCCATATGGCCGATACCATATGATCAAAGTTTTGAAACTTCAAAATTAAAATAAAAAACACTAAAACTAAATAAAAAATGTTATCCTTACCTTATGTTTTTGCATAAGCCCCCCTGCATCCCCACATCTGCTACTACTAATTAAATATACCAACTCTGAGATTGCACTACATTGAGGAAAACGGTAAATCTCAAGTTCCGCACTGTACGGCGATCTCAATACAAAGTGTTTGAAGTTCCAAAACTTCGATCATATGGACTCAGCCACATGGGTTTCAAAGTTTTGAAACTTCAATAAACTGAAGTAGACCCATACGTATATATGTTTTTTTTTAATATATATATATATATATATATATATATATATATATATATATATATATATACTACAAGTGTGTTACATAAGTTGGCAACCACTTCAATAAAACATACTTAATAAGCCTATATGTGGGGAGGTGTTTGAAAAGGCACTGGATCTTGTGGTTCAGCTAGAATGATATGTGATGTACAAAGAGGTAGCTTGTAGTACCAAAGGTTTATTTAGAAGTTGAATACGGATATTATCATTCTTGTTTGTGAATATAGCTATAAAACCTGAATAGTTGGCAAAGATTCTATTCTGTTTCACTTTCTTTCTCTCATATATGTGTATGTTGTGTGTATCTGTGTTTGTGGTATGTATAGGTTTGCATATGTGTGTTTGTGTATATGTATGCACATTTATATGTACATGTATTTCTTTGTCTCTTCCTCTTTATACACATACACATATATATAGCTGTTTATCTCTCTCTCTTTCTCTCTCTCTCTATATATATATATATATACATATATATATTATATACTGTATATATCTCTATAGATGGAATACTAGGCAGTCCCATTACTGGTTAATTTCCATTCATCTTTAACCAAAAAAGAAGAAAAAAGAAATCATCACAAACGATCTGTAAATCTGTATTAAAAAGACACTTGTATAGCTATTAAACAGGATCAGGGCAACAACCTGTAAAGTTTTTCTGGGAGAGTATCTGTTAACTGCAGATGCAGGTTAGCATTAGAACTAGCAGTCTGAGATGTAACTATAAGCCAAATAGTATAGAAAATAAAAAGATAAAATCAATTTGCTCTACATCTGTTTTTTTTAATGTCATATTGCCTAACTGAGTCAGTTTAAGGAATGGCCAGATATTCAGTACTCATTTAATTATTTTTTAATATATTGTGTACCCTTGAGTTGCCAAAATATCACAAGAATTGCACATATACCTAATACTCATCCAAGTGATATATACAGTAGTCATTGTCTATACCAGTAAGTGAATCCCATTAATCTATCTTACAATGACTGTAGTTAGTCATAGCCCTGCTCTTCTATTGTTCATTAAGGGCAGCTATTCTGTGCAATTGTAATGCATTTAATGTAGTTTCTGTGAGGTATATGCTACACCTTGTTACAAGTATGCAATAATGATGGATTTATGAGCAGGATAAATAGGTTTCTCAGACACATGAGATGGACTACAGGTGTAGCATAGGAGTGCCCTAATGAGGGAACGTGAGTAGTCACACTGTTAATATCCGTGAGATACATACTTTCACGAAATGCTATAAAGGGGTAAGGTGTGATACTAGGAAATTGCTGCATGAGATCAGTTTTGCTAAACAGGTTTATTCACCTGTTATGCTCTTGAAACAGATAATGCAGTACAATAATTCATCTAGTTTGTTCAGCTGTATCATGCTGCACTTCGTAAAAATCCAAATATTGAAAATCAAAAAATCCATACCTAAAATCAAAAAATCCATACCTAAAACACTTAACAATTCTTCAGCTTTTACACACACACACACACACACACACACACACACACACACACACACACACACACACACACACACACACACACACACACACACACACACACATTTCAGTATTTGTAAAGACAGAAATAGGATTAAAGTATGATAATAATGCGTTAAAAAGTTATAATTGTGTAAGAAATATTTAAAAATATTTAAAGTCATGTAAATAACCTCATGTATAGATGTTTTTACCTTGCAATTATAAATGTACATCATGTGCAACTTAAATGTGGAGCTTTTCTTCCCTGGCCTCCACTGAAAATGGATTTTGCCCAATTGGATTTTTCCCAGTCAACAAAGACAAATAAATAAATAAACTCAAAAACTCACCGGTTTCATCTTTTCCCTGCAGCCATCATGGTTTTAATACATTATTAGCAAATGTACATTAATTTTCCCTTGTTTTTGTGTTAAAATGCTATGTTCATTTAATAAATATTTAAAATATTTAAAAATCATGTAAATAAGATCATGTATAGATATTTTTTACCCTGCAATTATAAATGCACATCATGTGTAACTTTAAATGTGGAGCTTTTCTCCCCAGGCCTTTACTGAAAATGGGTTTTACCCAGTCAGACTTTTAAATAAATAAATAAATAAATAAATAAATAAATAAATAAATAAGGCATTGAAGGCTACAGGCAAGCCAATAAAATGGATGCAACTTAAGTGCATTTTATTATTTTCAAAAAGAGTACAGGACAACACTAAGGGACTCTGGCTAACAAAGTTCACAGATGACTGCAAACTGGGAGCCATTATTGAATCCTCAAATGATGTGGATATTCTACAAAAGGACCTTACAGAAACAGATGCTTGGTGCCAGAGCCATGGGCTCAAGCTCAATGCCAAGAAATGTATAGTTATCCCCTTTGGGAAAAAACGTGTACCCATAAAATACCGCATAGGTGGCAATACACTAAACACCGAAAGTGTGATAAGAGACTTAGGGACACAGGTGGACAGTGGTCTCACCTTCGATAACCACATCGCCACAACAGTCAGAAAATCCTTCTATGCAGCACACCTCATCACTAAGACTTTTCATCCAGAAAAAAGGAAGTCATTGTCCCACTGTACTCATCCCTCATTAGACCCTTTATAGAATACAACACCCCGTTTGGTATGTACCTTTCAAGACATCTGCAACAACTGGAAAGTCCGCAGAAATACCTCACTAAAAGAATCACAGGCCTAAAGCAGATGCCCTATGCTGACCATCTAAAAAAACTCTACCTATACTCTATCACATATCGTCTACTCAGCGGCGATCTCTGCTTAACATACAAGACCATGTCAAACCCAGAGCTGTTGGACATGCTACACTTAAAGCAATCCCAATCCCTCAGAGACACATGCTCCAGGGATCTAAACCTTGTCATCACAATGAACAAAACATGCTGTAGGGATAGGTTCCTGATCCAGAGACTCCCCAGACTCTGCAATAGACTGCCTATACATGTCAAGCAAAGCGCCTCTTTGGCCCTCTTCAAAAGGAACCTTGATGATTGGATGGGAGATAGGAAATTCACCCCGGGGATCATGTCAGCCACCCTGCTAGACAGGAGTCCAGGGAAGTGAATACTGTGGAAGAAATAGCCAGGGCATTGTTATGGCTAGGCTTGTATAGGCTCTAGGGCCGATAGCCTAGTACCAAACTATGAACCTATGAACCTACACTGCATTTGGTTTACATGCCAAGTAAGCTATTTAACCACAAAACCGTCTTAAAAAAACAATGCAATTATTTATGGTATAATCAGCTTTTTACTTTATTACACTTATTTTATTCAGAGTCATTGATTCCTTCATTTTTGCTGGTTGTTTTATCCATTTCAGTGCCTCAAGAGTGACAGAGCCTAGCTCAGCACTCACTGGATCCAAGGAAGAACATAATCCCAGCTTAGCAGCAATGTGAACAGCCACCATGTCCTTTCATTTTGGGAGTCCTGAGTCACACTGACTTATTGTGCTTTTTTAAAAGTCTGTTGGAAACAGATTTCTCTCATCAGAATAATCACCTGGTATGTCTTTGCTTGCCAGAAAATATTTAATATTCCTCATATCTTCCTTTCTCTCCTCTTCTGGGTTATACATGGCATAAATTTGCTCTTACAGACTGGCTGTGAGCATCAGATGCCAAAAGTGCATCAAAGCATTATATCCCCTTCTGATATTTATTTACCCTTTTTTGACCAGGATAGTCCCACTAGACAAGTGGCCTCTTTTCAGGACGAGATCCAAGGTGATATTTATACTAGCGGAATAAATTCATCCAGGGCTTTGGGGAACTTCTTCTATCTTTTTTAATGGGTGCTGTGGGATCTTTTATATCCACCTGCGATATCAGCAATGCAAGTAGATGGAACTTTGGTGTAACATCTCACTCAAACAATGATGCACTCAGCAGTTCAACACCAGCCTTATCCTGTACTGCAGTGGCAGCAATCCATTGACCTGGTGTGGGAATAAACCCCACAACCTCCTGCACAAAAGTTGCATAGGATATCTTGCACCACTGACACAAATTACATTTAATGGCTGAAAGAATAAAAACAATGCTGTTCTTGTTTTAGAACTGTCCTGTGATATCAACTGTTGCAATAAAATAAGAAACAATTTTTTTTGGTCACTTTCTCTGGGTCTTAGAAATGCTGCATCTGTGACCATGGCCAAACCAGCACCGTTTACACTGTGTGCATAATGAGTAGCAATAGCAAATATACATGCACATGGCCAGGCCGGTGTGCATGATGATAAACTGTAGGAGGAAACCAGAGCACCTAGAGGAAACCCAAGTGAACGCAGGGAGGACATGCAAACTCCACACAGAAGGCACACCAGCTGAGAGCTGAACCAGAGAACCTCTTGGTGTTTGGCAACAACATTATCGTCTGCTCCACTGTGCATTAACACTATAAAAATAATTGCTTGAGTACACTGAGCCACTGAAGAAGTTAGAATAAAGGCATTAAATATACTTTATTATAGATTTGCACGCACAGCGATACTTAGCTCATTAGCATTACCAGTTAGTGCATACCGATATTTTCTTCATTTTTGCTGTAGAACATGGAGTGCCATTTCTCTGAGGTTATATATCTCCATTAACATTGCTGTCTGCCAACTGTTGCACTATGTATGACTGCAGAAAGATTTTGGAATATGCCCATTGTGTTGGCTATCTATTTTTGTTCATATTTTATGTTGGGAATGGGAGTTTAGGACATAGATAAAAGGGGGAAGCAAACAGTGAGCAGAATACAATGTGACCACATAAGGAATGAGCAGGATGGAAGTGGAGTATTTACATACCACTCAACGTCTTAGTTCAGTAAGGGCCCTGGGGCCATTAGCCTAGTAGCTTCTTATGATCCTAACTTTAGATGACTCCATAACTAAATTTGGTTAGAGAGTGCCAAACTCCCTGATTTAATTTACAAACTGATAACAGGAATATTTCATTGCAGGGAAATGAAACGTATGATAGCACGAAAAAAGAACTGCACCAGAATGTAGTCGAATCCATACTTTCGTTACTCATATTTCTTGAACTTGATCACTAGATAACCACACTACAGACTCATTTATAGGAAAGGCGTGAGTATAATATATTTCAGAAAAATGGAAGAGCAGTATACCTAAATGGGTTTTAACCCCTGCATTTGTGACATTTATTTTCTAGACCAGTGCTGTTAGCCAGAATGGCCAAAAGAAATGGAAACCCAATCCTAAAAGAAATACATGCTCAAGGGACCTTGTTCTTGTCTAACTCTTTCAAATGTAATCTGGGCAAATAGATGGGTAAATGCAAATTATGCAATGACTGGCCCTAAACATTAAAAAATGAGCACGTTTATTGGCCAGCCCAACCAGTGTGCCTGTTGTAAATCTGAGACTATACTGATAGAAAAAGGTCCGGTGGCCTGGACTTTTTCCATTAGTATATCCCGATTTTTTTTTTCTTGACCAGAGGTAGCAGTGAAGAAAAAAAGATCTCCATTGCTTTAATCTCACTATGTTAAACAAATTAACATAGTGAGATAGCTTAAAAAAGCAATGGAGATCTTCCTTTCTCGGTTGTTTTTTTTTTTTTAAAGATATCTTGCTATGTTAAACTCGTTTAACATAGCGAGATACTTAAAAAGCAACTGAGATCTTCCTTTCTCCATTACTACCTCTGCACAGCACTGATATACTGTGTAAGCATGGGGACACAACCCTTACGCATGTGCAGTACATCAGAAATGCCCCAGGATACCTGCAGAAGGGTAGCATGGAGTCATTATACAATGACATTATTTAAGAAAAGTAAGTCTTTTTTTCTTAAATAATGTCATTGTATAATAGTAATAACCTATGTCTGGGTGTGGGCAATGCTGGATTTACCCATGGTAGCCTTTGTTTGGTCGCCCTCGTGACAAAGCCACACCAACCGTGGATAAATCCAGCATTACCCACACCCATCCATGGGTTATTGCTTAATTCATCACTGGTTTATCACCAGTAACCCTCATGAAGAGGAGAAATATAAAAGTACACAAAATCTGCTTGCACAACCCATCTTTGGAGATTCATAGTGCAAAATATAAGGGCTAATAATTATCATGGTAATGTAGGGTTTCTTTAGCATCAATGGCCCTCATGGATTCAAGAAACATGTTAGGTTCACAGCATATACATAATGCAAAGTACAAGAGCTAATAATTCCCTTGGGAATGCAAGGATAGGCTTCATAAGATCCTCATAGATTAATAGCCTAGTAAGTACTTATAAAAATATGAACCTACTAGCAAGGAATGCCACAGAAGCATTGTTCACAAGTAAGCAAGCAGACAGGGTGCCAGCAATGTACATTTCCCACACACATTTGTTTTATTTTTTTGTCCAGTAGTATAACATGTTTGGATTCTTTCCTAAGCTCTTAATGTACATGCATGGCATAGTGTTATGAAAGAAAAAACATTTGTCTTGCAAAAAAAAAAAAAAAACTGTTCTCAGGATTTCTGGAATGATACTGGGATTCTGATGACCAGATGGTGTTTAGCTTTTACAGTGCTGGCGCACACACACACACACACACACACACACACACACACACACACACACACACACACACACACACACACACACACACACTCTTCCCCAACTTACTGCAGCAGGTCTGTTCTCACACTTTCGATCCCCGAACATAACTAATTTCCATATCGTAGTTCCTGTCCTGTTTAGGTCCTCCTTTCCTGAACATAATTTCCAATCAGATGTTCTTGTTTAACTCACAACAGCCAGGTTTGAACATAATTTCCAGTCAGACGTTCCTGCTCGCAACAGTCAGGCCAGCCAGAAATGCGTGCATGGCATTGACATGAGCTCCTTTTTTTCCTTTCTCCCTCACTCAACTATGGAATTCACTTCGCCCAACATTTGAATCATCCAAAACCACTCCACCTTCAAGACCATGCTCCATTCTAATCTCTCTTCTCACTGGGAATTATGCTCTCACCCCACCTGACTCCATGTATATCATTTCTGCTCCTCCATACTTTTTTCTCCTTTCTCATAACTCAGCCTAGTGACTCCCTTCAATTCATTTCCACTCCCTCTCCCTTTCCTCCATTCTCATAACTCAGCCTAGTGACTCCCTTCATTTCATTTTAACACCCTCTCCCTTTTTCCTTTTTCTAAACTCACCCTAGTGACTCCCTTCATTTCATTTCCAATCCTACTCCCTCTCCTCCTTTCTCATAACTCAGCCTAGTGACTCCCTTCATTTCATTTCTACTCCTTCTCCCTTTCCTCCTTTCTCATAACTCACCCTAGTGACTCCCTTCATTTCATTTCTAATCCTACTCCCTCTCCTCCTTTCTCATAACTCACCCTAGTGACTCCCTTCATTTCATTTCCACTCCTTCTCCCTTTCCTCCTTTCTCATAACTCACCCTAGTGACTCACTTCATTTCATTTCAACTCCCTCTCCTTTCCCGCCTTTCTCATAACTCACCCTAGTGACTCTCTTCATTTCATTTCCACTCCTTCTTCCTTTTTCATTTCTCATAACTCACCCCAGTTACTCCCTTCATTTCATTTCCACTCCCTATCACTTTTTTCCTTTCTCCCTCACTCAACTATGATTCTCACTTCCCCCCAACATTTGAATCACCCCAAACCACTCCACCTTCAAGACCATGCTCCATTCTAATCTCTCTTCTCACTGGGAATTATGCTCTCACCCCACCTGACTCCCTGTATATCATTTCTGCTCCTCCATACTTTTTTTTTCTCCTTTCTCATAACTTACCCTAGTAACTCCCTTCTTTTCATTTCCACTCCCTCACCCTTTTTTCCTTTCTCATAACTCACCCTAGTGACTCCCTTCATTCCATTTCCACTCCCTCTCCCTTCATAACTCACCCTAGTAACTCCCTTCTTTTCATTTCCACTCCCTCACCCTTTTTTCCTTTCTCCCTCACTCAACTAAGGAATTCACTTCCCCCCAACATTTGAATCACCCCAAACCACTTCACCTTCAAGACCATGCTCCATTCCCATCTCTCCTCTCACTGGGAATTATGCTCTCACCCCACCTGACTCCCTGTATATCATTTCTGCTCCTCCATAATTGTTTTTCTCCTTTCTCATAACTCACCCTAGTGACTTCCTTCATTCCATTTCCACTCCCTCTCCCTTCATAACTCACCCTAGTGACTCCCTTCATTCCATTTCCACTCCCTCTCCCTTCATAACTCACCCTAGTGACTCCCTTCATTTCATTTCCACTCCCTCTCCCTTCATAACTCACCCTAGTGACTCCCTTCATTCCATTTCCACTCCCTCTCCCTTCATAACTCACCCTAGTGACTCCCTTCATTCCATTTCCACTCCCTCTCCCTTCATAACTCACCCTAGTGACTCCCTTCATTTCATTTTCACTCCCTCTCCCTTCATAACTCACCCTAGTAACTCCCTTCTTTTCATTTCCACTCCCTCTCCCTTTCCTTCTTTCTCATATCTCACTCTAGTGCCTCCCTTCATTTCATTTCCACTCCCTCTCCCTTTTTTCCTTTCTTATAACTCAGCGTAGTGACTCCCTTCATTTCATTTCCACTTCCTCTCCCTTTCCATCTTTCTCATAACTCACCCTAGTGACTCCCTTCATTTCATTTCCACTCCCTCTCCCTTTTTTCCTTTTTTATATCTCACTCTAGTGACTCTCTTCATTTCATTTCCACTCCTTCTCCCTTTCCCCCTTTCTCATAACTCACCCTAGTTACTCCCTTCATTTCATTTCCATTCCCTCTCTTTTTCTTTCTCATAACTCACCCTAGTGACCTACTTCATTTAATTCTCACCCCATCTCCCTTTCCTCCATTCTCATAATTCATCCTAGTGACTCTCTTCATTTCATTTCCACTCTCTCTCCTTTTTTCCTTTCTCATAACTCACACTAGTGACTCCCTTCGTTTCATTTCCAATCCCTCTCCCTTTTTTCCTTTCTCATAACACACCCTAGCGACTCCCTTCATTTCATTTCCACTCCCTCTCCCTTTCCTCCTTTCTCATAACTCACACTAGTGACGCCCTTCATTTAATTTCCACTCCCTCTCCCTTTTTCCTTTCTCATAACTCACCGTAGTGACTCCCTTCATGTCATTTCCACTCCCTCTCCCTTTTTCCTTTCTCATAAGTCACCGTAGTGACTCCCTTCATTTCATTTCCACTCCCTCTCCCTTTTTCCTTTCTCATAAATCACCCTGATGACTCCCTTCATTTCATTTCCACTCCCTCTCCCTTTTTCCTTTCTCATAAGTCACCCTGATGACTCCCTTCATTTCATTTCCACTCCCGCTCCCGTTTTTCCTTTCTCATAACTCAGCCTGTTCACCTTTCACTGTTCTACTCTCTTGCTCTAATTCTTCCTATCTCTCACCTCATGAAACTTTGAGTGCATAAGTGCCTGCACTCCAAATTATACTTATATACTCCAAAATACTTATGTTTTAATTTCATTCAATTCTTTGTTACACCTTGCTCAAATTTTATTATTCTGTCTTCTATAGTACTGTGTTTTTAATAGTTTTGAAAACTGTATTGTACTTACCTTTGTTGATATTAGCTTTGATAATAATTGTACATGGAGTTTGTCTCCCCGAGCCTCCATTGAAAATGGGCTCATTTTGGCCCAATGGACTTTCCTGGTTAACAAACTGCAAATAAATAAATAAAATAAATAAAAATAAATAAATCAACTGCTCAGCCGCTGCAATGCTCTGCATCCTCTATCCTTAATAACCTGGCACCACCGTAACCCTCAGCAAATCCTTCAGCAGCCAGTGACAGAACATACTGCACCAAAAATGGTCTTATGACATGAGCACAGTAAGTTTACTCTATTAAACACAGAATGTAAAGTGAGCTACCAACTTGTGATGTTGCCAGTAGCACTGCTATGAGGGATAACTGAAATATCAAAATACCTGGGTTACCTTGTTAAGCTCCATACAAGAACAAATACAGTACTAAATGGGTCAAGTTAACTTATTTCATAAAAATGGGTCCACTGCAAAATCACTCTTACACAAATTAAAAGTTTAAATAAAAACTACATATTTGTCTGTTAGAAAGTGCAACCCTAGCAGCTTCCCCCATGTGCTGCTTTTCTCTACAAGGAGCTCTAACAGCAGCATGTACACTACACTGAAATTAAGATGCTTAAAACAAGAGTAAAATACATCCATAACATACCCATACCTTTCAAGTGTACCTCATTTTGAGGAATGTTCCTCATTTGGGGTTGTAAAAAGTTCACACACTCAAGGAGTCTGTCACACATTCCATGTTGACAATTTAATTGATATCAATGGTAAATAGAACTGAATCATATTATTTCATTAAAAAGCATATTCTATAAGTAAAATCATCACATTTTACCTCTCCTATGAGCTTCCTTTTTAAAGTTATTAGTGAACCAGTTTTTACCCATTTCCTCCACATTATGAGAGGCATCTTCCTCATTCTGGAGGTGGAAGGTGGGACCTAGGAACATCCCTAGAGCATTTAACCACTGAAGCTGTGACAAATGTCAAAACACTACTTCTGACCAGTGCTTTACAAATCACCCACATTCTACTACTATGGTGGAGATGATAATCAAGGTAAAGAAAAATGTATAATTCCGTACTTCCTGCCAATACTGCAGATTATGGAGCCTGCAATGGCATCTGTGTTAAAGTGAAGGCTTTATCCAACATAGCCCCCGCATACCATGACCAAACTTACCAAAAGTTTAGATGGGAAGCTAAACTTTTAGATGGGGAAGAGAAAGAAAACATTAAAACTCTGCACACGCACAATAAAAGTTGATCTCATAAATGAAAGGGTTATTAGCGTAACAGTCTTCTGTTACCTTGCATTTTGTATAGAATATAAAGTTTAAACTCTAAAGCCTGTCACTATTTAGGGAATTCACTCCTGACTAATTTGCACAAATTCTAGACATCCTGTGAGAAGCTAGACAGTTGAAAGGTGTAGCAGACCATCTGCACACTTGGATTAATGCCTTGGTCTCCACCCATAGTATCTAACGCCACACCACACATGACTGGCAAGTGCCCGCTAATCTCGGGTGCCTCACTGAATGAAAAACACCCTACCAGGTACTTGTGGGGTGACTGGAAGCATCTCAATCGCTGCAAGCCACTATGCCACCACCGCCACCACCAATGATATAACCAAGGTGAAAGCACCCAAAAGAAACAGAAACCCATGGTCCAGTAATTTGCATTATCACTCTATAGTTTATTTAACACTCCATAAAATAATAGTTAAGGCAGCTTCTTCTTCTATTAACTTTTAGTCATGGAGCACTGTACTTTTAAATGTGCTCAGAAAATAATGGCTTTAAATTATAGTAATGCAATTACAGAGGAGTCACTGGAGGATACGTTTGAGGCAACACTATGAGTAATGGCTCAAACATTCAAAAGCATCACTATGTTTCATCAACCCTTGAGACAGCATTCCAAATATGAAAAACTTTCACATGCTATTTAATGCAGTTCACATTTGTATTTATTTTTTTTGGTTGCATAACGTACAGCACATGTAAATAGACATTGGTGGCAGACAGTTGGGGAGTTTTGGGCTTTTCACACCAGACACTTTTCTCTCTAGATGGTCCACCCCTTTCATAAAAAAACTGCTGCTAATCAGAATGTACTCCCTTGTTCATCTGAAAATACTGCACAATAACCATGGGAATATATCCATGGTTCAATACCACCAACGGCCAAGCCAGGAGAGAAGCCAGAGCCCTTAACCTCTTTGCTCAAAAACCTGGAGAAACCCTGATAAAATTTTGGATAAAGTCCCATAATAGGGACCAGTTTTAAAGACTGCACTTAACAACTTAGAAAGTGGCTAGATTAACAGACATCGTGCTGCATGCATCCCCTTTGAATTCCAATGTATGTCATTATTTAGAGACTGTGACTCATACCTCTTAACCTCTTAGAGCAAGAGATCTAGACAAAGTCTTAAAAGTGTGAGAAAGGCCCAAAAGAGGTACAATTTTTAAATATTGCTCTTACAAACTTAGAAAGTTGATAGCCTAACAGATTTTGCATTAACATGAATTCTGTGAAGGGTATGAAGCCTGAGATTCAAATGTCTGTCACTGTTTCCTAACTTCAGTCTTTAATGAGCTACCAACAATTTACCAGAAAACCACTACTATGAAAAACAGACCAAACTATGAGGCAAAAGGTTTACTATTAAAATGTCAAACGGCACTATGTCGACTGTACTATAGTCGAACACGGAAGTTCGAAAATAGTAATGTCGACGTCAAAAAAACAATTTAGGACTGTGTTTTAACATGGGTCGAGGTAGGGGAGATGTTTGTAGTTCAGAATAATACTGAACACCTACCTCGACCCATGTTAAAACCATTCCTAGATTGTTTTTTTGACGTCGACATTACTATTTTCGAACTTCCGTGTTCGACTATAGTACAGTCGACGTAGTGCCGTTCGACATTTTAATAGTAAACCGAGGCAAAATATGGTCATGAGAAAATCTGTATAGTTGAGTGAATCTAGACAGGTGAGAGCTTTGTTCTCTCTCATGTTGAACATCCTCTGCACAGGTGTTTCCCCCTTTGAAACTCTGCCCATCACCCTCACTTCCTTTGCTTAATGTACGTAATTATATTTATGTATGTATGTATTTATTTATTTATTTCAATACAACTGTCTGCATAGCACCCCTACTGCCCCCATCATAAAAACCTTGGCAGCCAAATCACAAGCACCACCAAACAAACATAAGCAATTCAGTTTAAACCCTTCATTACTGCAGAAAAGTCACACATTTTTCCACAACTGAGGCAATGAATGGCCCTGTCTGAACTGCTTTGCTTCACACATCAAGAAAATGACATAGCACCATGCTGCTGTATGTTTCTGGTAGACTATAAATTACATAAAAGATATGTTAAATACAGTGACCACCTATAAGCCCCATAATTAAAATCTCGTGAGAATATAACACTAAACATATTGAAAATGGGCTTGTGATACAGCTGCTTATGAAAAATGCTAGGCACACTTTCTTTAACTGCTGTAAAATGTTAAAATGCCTGTTGAAATCATCTATGAAAACTACGGAATGATGAACCAAGGTTTTTATCAAGTAAGCTCTTTCCCAGAAAATTGTAAAAGTGTATGAAGTGAAAATACCCACAATTTATGAGGCACCAATCAAAATTATGCAGCAAATATGCACGTTCTGTAAAATCTGAACACTTAAGAGGCATGCTGCATACCCATTATTCAGCGTTACTTCCCACCCTCCTCCTACAATCAAGGCTACACTGCACATGTGCGGGGAGCTTCTTCGTCTAAAAAAATGCCCTAAACAGAGACTTACAGCCAGGCTGAAAACAACCAAACCACCAGGACTAACTAAAGTATCTCCACCACTGAAATCATTTAAGAGAAAGCACTGCAAATGCCCTTCACTACTACCAGTGAATGAAACCTCCTTAGCACTTTGCAAGACGCTTTCACGGAGAAATAAAATTCTGTAATGCAATGTCATGATTCCATTCATACCTTCATTTAACCACCATCGTACTTCATTCCCACCCTCAATAATAAACCAAATTAAACAAAATAACTGAGTAAAGGAAAGAGAAGATGAAGAAGAAAATGGAAAAGATATTAAATGCTAAAAACGTATTTAGTCCAATACAATGGACCCCTTCGCCTCATTGTTTAAAATACAGAAGATATACTAATTTTCAAAATAAATTTAGTCCCAAATTTATTTAATGTATACCATTTATTCCTACCCTTTGGCAAATAACTGTAGCAACGAAAAACCATGTACTAATATCACATTTGGGACAATTCAAATTGAAAATAGAATAGTTTAGAAAGGAAAGAAAATACTATACCACCATTGCACCTCCATACTCACCTCGTCAGTCATACTACTATTAAACCAAGGCCTACCTGACCACCAAGGTTCCTAACAGTTGTCTTGCACATAATCCTGTTCTGTAGCAAGTTCATGCCAAAATGTGATTCCTTACTCAGTTACACTTGCATAAAACCCGTTAAGCCCCTCCCCACACTTACCTAATTTTCTCCCAATCATCCTACTTTCCTATTTAACCTTTTCACCCCCCCTTCAACTAGCTTTCTCACCTACCCTCTTAATCCCATTACTATTTCTCCCTACCACCCCACCTGAAGATGTCCCTGGACAAACTGGTTTGTTACCAAACCTCATTAAATCTTTCCTTATCATCATGAGCTTATAAACATATCCAACTGTTAATAAGATGAAGCGTGAATACTTTTGTTTTTATTGTATTCCTATTATCTGTGTCAAGACTGGAAATATAAAGTAATTTAAATTTCCACCCATTCTAAACTTTGATGAGTTCAAACATATTCAGCACATTTTAAATTTTTTTTGAGATTTCTAGTGAAATATTTTTGTTATGGAAAGAATGATGCTTTTTAAATTACAACATGTTAAGAAGGTCATCTGTTTTCAGCTTCCTCTCACTTTATTCTCTTCCAATCTATAATTATTGTTTCAAAGATATTACCTTACTTATTCCAGCCTCCCAATACTGTAATTTATGTATTTAATATCTATTAAACAATGTAATGGATTAACAATGATTGATTTCAGACAATATTTGGGAGAACGTCAACTATTTATTTATTTATCTGACATTTGTTTACTGGGAAAGTTCAACTGGGCAGGTGCCCATTTTCAGCAGAGGCCTGGGGAGGAAAACTCCAGAGACAATTAGTATAATTACATTAGCTTGTTACAGAATTACATTGAAGATTTTACCAAACAATAAAGAATACACAATAATGAATAACGTATCATTTTTACACACCTTACATAAAACATACTTGCACATTAATTACAGACATTTGCTATTACTAAGGAGACTATATACATGAGACAAGTGGTCTTTACAATTATATGATTCCAATCAGAATTATTCTATTAGGTAATTAGATAATTTTGTTTTGTATAGTGTACTTAGCACACATATCTTACAGGGATCTATGTTCAGCCATTGAATGGAAATTCCATGGAATGGCTGAACATTGAGCCTAGCTATCAAGCATTCATTCAGCAAATGTTCATTTCATTAATGGGGAAAGTAACTAGTTGGCCACCACTTCCCCATCTGCCCCTTTCCCCACTGTAGTGCAGTCTTGGAGTTGGTATATATAGTTGAGAGGTTTGGGGGATGAACTCCCCACCTGGGTGGGTTTGAAATACTGTGGTGGGGCACATGAAGAAGTGGTGGCCAACTAATTACTTCCCCCATCGATGAAATTAATGTGTGCTGAATGAACTTTTGATGTATAGGGTTCAATGTTCAACCTTTTGATGCAAGTTCCATTCGATGGCTGAACATAGACTCATCAGGGTTGAGAGCAGAGAGAGATATTAGTTAGCAGGATAAGGGTTTAGGTTGAGA
Organism: Protopterus annectens; assembly: GCF_019279795.1. Classification (NCBI taxonomy): domain Eukaryota; kingdom Metazoa; phylum Chordata; order Ceratodontiformes; family Protopteridae; genus Protopterus; species Protopterus annectens. Next base: position 1,692,311,057 of record NC_056726.1, read on the forward strand.
TAGAGAATGAGCTATGGAGAGTGTTAAGGGTAAGGTGTGCTATGTTGTAGTGTTAGAAGGAGAGGCAGAAGATAAGGAAAGTTGGATTTATATTGAATAGACTGAGAAGCAGGAGAGAATATGAATTGGGTGTATACTGGGGAAAGAGAAACAAGTAGATTTGTAGTCTGATAGGAGAAGGAGAGTTGAAATTAAGATAGCTTAGAGTACTGTAGAATTATTTATGATGGTCAGTGAGAGTGGAAGAAGGTTAGCATGGGTAGGTAAGGTTCAAGAAGAAGGGGATTTAGACAGGACTATTGCATGGGCATAGTCAGGTGTTGATCAAGTGATGCTTAAGTTATTTTTTTTGAAGATACAGTTAGAGTAGAGAGTGTCACTGGTGCTGTTATTGGATTTGGTAATTTGTAGGAGAGATTTGTTAGAGGAATGGAGGACCAGTCTATTGATGTAGGGTTGGAGTAGATTTTGGAGGGCAGGGCATTTATCTGGCTGGTGTATAAGGCTGTGGGCAGTGATAATCTGGGTATAGTTTAAGTATCTGTGTAATTCTAACCAGCTGAGTTATTGTAGGGCAGAGCAGTGGTCGGATCTGTGTGGAGAATTTGTTGCAAATTTGACTATTTTGTTGTAGCAGGCTTCTAGTTTTGCTATATATGTTTTCTTTAAGTTGGTGAAAACTGGGGACCTGTATAGCAAAGTAGAGAGTAGATGAGTTCTGGCAGTTGATTCTCTTGTAGTGTTGGTGAGGTATGGTTTGATTCTAAATAGGGATGCTAGTTTCCCGTGTATGTTTTTGATAATCTGAGATATATGTTTGTCAGACTTCATTTTATTGTCTTCTAGAACTCTGAGTAGCTTCATTTGAGGTAATGTAACTATTATGGTATTGCTGGAGGAATAGATGTGAAATGAGGATATACAATGTATGGATTAATTGGGTCCAAAGAGCATTAGTTTTGTTTTGTTTGGAATAAGGATCAGTTGTGAGTTTGTTAGCCAGGATTCCACAGCTGTGAAAGACAGTTTGTCATTCTTTGAAGTTGTAGTAGGGTAGGTGCAGAGCAGATGAGTGTAGAGTCATCTTAGTACTAAGCAATAGAGGTAAGGTGGGTTGGAGTGTAAAGTTTATTGATAAAGATAGTGAAGAGAAGAAGTCCTAGAATTGAGTCCTGAGGGACACCCATGGTGACTGGCAAGACAGCGGAGAAATCTTGGTGCCATTTAACTACTTGTTTTTGCCAGTTAGGTAGTTCTGGAAACAAGAAAGAGATGAAGGCCTGAGTCTGAGGGAGGAGAGTTCAGTAAGGAGTTTCTGGTGGGAGACAGTGTTGAATTCTTTAAATAGGTCCAGGAAGAATGGAGGATGCTAGTTTTACTTCACTTCTGTGTATTAAATAAATTGTAGAAGTCGGTAGTCACTGCTGTAGGTAAAACGCTGGGGTGAGCAGAAAATAGGAAATACTTAATCAAACAGTCACAAACCCCAGTGTAGGCAGGCTCGATTCCTTAGATGATAGAAGTCCAAATAGTGGATGCAAAACAGTAGGTTAGAGATACCAATAAACTGTTTATTTAAAATAAAATAAAAGATGAGCGCTTTCGCTTCACAGCTTCTTCAGATCTATAATGATAATCCTCTAAAACCACAGATATATATACACACCTTAATTAACTAATTAATCATTGGTAATTAACAAACATAAGAATGTTTAAAAAGATAGCTACATTCACCACATCTTATCAAAATGTAGATATAGGGCATGTAGGTCCACAAAAATATATGCACATACAACAATGTAACTAGGTATATAAAAAATCAGGATTAATGAAACATCAATCCATTACATTAAAAGACAATTAAAACAATATATCAAGGCAGCCACAAAAAACATAGAGAAACTTCTGTTATTCATGGAGAAGGGGTAATATATAAGCTTCATTATGTGCTTACAGACCAAACAAAAACATAATATAGAAGAGTATATGTGTACAGAAATATATACCTAAATGCATACAATCATTCACTACTTCTATAATGTACTGAAAATATATACAAAATACATCCTGTGTTAAAACAACAAAAAACATATGCAAGTGGTGGTGTGTTGTTTTATTATATTATCAGAATGCATTTTCTGAGATTATCAAGTGTCAAGGAAGCATAACAAATATATATATTACTTATGTGCGGTCACATTAAAATAAGGACTTGATGAATGTGTTTCAGTAAATGAATCAAATTGTGATGTGTGTCTAAAATTATATTCTATCTTATATTCCTTCTCTGTTTCAATTTCGGTTTCAAAGAAACCCTCTCATTGAGGCCAGACCCTTTGTCGGCCTTCAATAACAATATCCACTCATTCTCCCTACCTTCGGTACATGTGTTAATGTCACCTCCTCTTGGGTTCGGACTTAATACTTCTAAGACCTTAAAATTAAAGAAGTGTGAGCTGTCTGTCATCATCACATGCTTTGCTAAAGCATTGTGAGCTGAACCTTTCTTAATGTGATAAATGTGTTCTCTCATTCGATCCCTAAATGGGCGATTAGTTTTCCCTATATAGAATGAAGAACACTTCTGACATATAACTATATAGACTATATGTGGTGTCATATAGTTAGCTTCTGCTTGGATTGGAAAATGTTTTCTCAAATCCGGGTGATAAAAGTGAGGTGTACTATCTATAAACCTACAGAAATTGCATCGCCCACATGGCTTTGTGTAGCCAATGTTTTTCGGTACTTGAGGACTGGTGGTATAACAAAGCTTCCTCTTCAAATTCTGTTTATTCCTATACATAAATCTAGGGTATTCTCCTACTATAATTTTGAGATCATTGTCTACTAGTAGTATATCCCAATGTTTATTCACTATTCTTCTCAGTTCTAGATGGTCTGACGTGAACTGTGTATTAAACTTAATAAATTTCGGTATCACTGTGTCAGAGTCAAACTCTGTCGGATTTTCTCTTGGTCCGAAATAAGGTAAGCCTCGAGTGAGTCTCAAATCTGAAGCATCCTGAAGGTGTCTACTGATTTTTTAAAAATATCATGAGAGGGCAGGCTATCAGGGCATCTAGACTTAATCCAAATGATCAATGCTTTGAAAGAGAACTATCTAACTTGAATGACAGGTTAGTGCAACGAGGCTATGGCACTAATGAAATCAGTAGACACCTTCAGGATGCTTCAGATTTGAGACTCACTCGAGGCTTACCTTATTTTGGACCAAGAGAAAATCCGACAGAGTTTGACTCTGACACAGTGATACCGAAATTTATTAAGTTTAATACACAGTTCACGTCAGACCATCTAGAACTGAGAAGAATAGTGAATAAACATTGGGATATACTACTAGTAGACAATGATCTCAAAATTATAGTAGGAGAATACCCTAGATTTATGTATAGGAATAAACAGAATTTGAAGAGGAAGCTTTGTTATACCACCAGTCCTCAAGTACCGAAAAACATTGGCTACACAAAGCCATGTGGGCGATGCAATTTCTGTAGGTTTATAGATAGTACACCTCACTTTTATCACCCGGATTTGAGAAAACATTTTCCAATCCAAGCAGAAGCTAACTGTATGACACCACATATAGTCTATATAGCTATATGTCAGAAGTGTTCTTCATTCTATATAGGGAAAACTAATCGCCCATTTAGGGATCGAATGAGAGAACACATTTATCACATTAAGAAAGGTTCAGCTCACAATGCTTTAGCAAAGCATGTGATGATGACAGACAGCTCACACTTCTTTAATTTTAAGGTCTTAGAAGTATTAAGTCCGAACCCAAGAGGAGGTGACATTAACACATGTACCGAAGGTAGGGAGAATGAGTGGATATTGTTATTGAAGGCCGACAAAGGGTCTGGCCTCAATGAGAGGGTTTCTTTGAAACCAAAATTGAGACAGAGAAGGAATATAAGATAGAATATAATTTTAGACACACATCACAATTTGATTCATTTACTGAAACACATTCATCAAGTCCTTATTTTAATGTGACCGCACATAAGTAATATATATATTTGTTATGCTTCCTTGACACTTGATAATCTCAGAAAATGCATTCTGATAATATAATAAAACAACACACCACCACTTGCATATGTTTTTTGTTGTTTTAACACAGGATGTATTTTGTATATATTTTCAGTACATTATAGAAGTAGTGAATGATTGTATGCATTTAGGTATATATTTCTGTACACATATACTCTTCTATATTATGTTTTTGTTTGGTCTGTAAGCACATAATGAAGCTTATATATTACCCCTTCTCCATGAATAACAGAAGTTTCTCTATGTTTTTTGTGGCTGCCTTGATATATTGTTTTAATTGTCTTTTAATGTAATGGATTGATGTTTCATTAATCCTGATTTTTATATACCTAGTTACATTGTTGTATGTGCATATATTTTTGTGGACCTACATGCCCTATATCTACATTTTGATAAGATGTGGTGAATGTAGCTATCTTTTTAAACATTCTTATGTTTGTTAATTACCAATGATTAATTAGTTAATTAAGGTGTGTATATATATCTGTGGTTTTAGAGGATTGTCATTATAGATCTGAAGAAGCTGTGAAGCGAAAGCGCTCATCTTTTATTTTATTTTAAATAAACAGTTTATTGGTATCTCTAACCTACTGTTTTGCATCCACTATTTGGACTTCTATCATCTAAGGAATCGAGCCTGCCTACACTGGGGTTTGTGACTGTTTGATTAATCACTTCTGTGTATGTTGATTGCATTTGTAAAACTTAGATGGGCAGTTGCGGTGCTATATTTTGGGTAGAGACCATGCTGTGTATTTGTTTTCTAGTATTTTGGCTAGGGGAGATAGTAAGTGATGGTATACAATGACAAATCATAATCAAGCAGTTTCAAAGTCGGCATATATATAATATCTAACAAAACTGTAAATACCTGAACCAGCTATAAAATATCATACAGAGAAAACAAGGACATTTCAAATAATTAATTAATCAAATTGTATTCTTTGTTTTATCATACAATAAGTTATGGTAAGAAAAGCTTTGATTATTTATCAGAAACAATGCAACAAGTACAGTAGAACACCAACACATATAAAACAGCAAATTCATACAAAGCAGAAGTCACATTCAACAACAGAATGCATATATTTTTGAGGAAACCTTCAATGTAACAACTTTATGAGCTTTAAAACTTTCAAAAAAGATGCCATGTCCTTTTCATGAGAGCTACACAATTTTTATTTTATATTATATTATATACAGTAATATTGTGGACAGATGAGCACTGTATGTATGTTAATTTTAAAACAGTTGTGCCCATGTTATAAAAATCTTCAGCATAAAGTACAAGGCCCATCATAACCTTCATGATATAATGGGATAAAGAGGGAAAACTCTCACTGGACTATTTTTGTGTAACTCAGTTATCATAGGTCAGCTTTACCAAACATATGAAAAAATGGGTCAACATTGTCATTGGGTAAACCAACTGAATAACTCTGCATCCTATTTTTATTATTGGTTCTGTGGGACTCACCAATGATAAACAGTCTATGGTGGTAAACAGCCAATTAGAAATAAGCCATTTATAGCATGGGAAAAGGGTGGCAAACTGACATTCCAATCTACCATTGGACAAACTGGAGCAACCAGTGGGGATGTCGAGTGGGGACAACATTGTGAAGTCACTGTGGAAGTATACCAGAATTAAGAAAATGGCCAGTCAGGTGTCAGAGAAGGAAGAACAGGAATTTGTTGGTGCTGTGTGATTGGGAGGTCAATTGTGTGTTCTGAGTGGTGGTTGTGGAGGAGTGATAGCCAGAGCATGTTGAGTGATGGCTAGCTGACTGTGGTTACTGAGTGATGCATGTGGGGGCAGTGTCCCAAGATGTTAAGTGACTGAGTGGCTGAATGTGGTTCCTGAGTGGTGGAAGTGGAGGGGCGAGGGTCAAATCAGGGAAAAGGTCCAAGAAAAGGGGCCCAACAAATTGGATGGTCATGGAACTGAAAAGAAGAAGAAAGGGGAGAAAACAGGCCCAACCAGTAAGATAAAGTAAAATAAAATAAGATAAATTAAATATTAAAATTACCATAAATTAAAAATAAAAAAACTGACTCTTCAAAGAAGTGTTAATCATCCATAAAGTCATCTGCTAAGGTCTGTGTTTCTCTTTGCCAAGCTTTTATTACTAAAAAAACATAATATGGGGACCAAGTGAGTACACATGGTCCTGTGTGTCTACATGAACTATGTCAGATTGGTCTCTTGGGGAGGGAAAAAACAAAACTGTAATGTTGGTCGTACTGATTAAGGGGGGTGGTTTTGAAAATGTGTGTGTAAAAAATGATTAAAACAAACTATAAAGGAACTGCAGATGCATCTGATAAGGGCTCTAAATAATTTTGATTTGTTTGAAAATGAATGGAAGAAACCATATGGGGTTATTCCAATAAATGTGGACAAACATTGCGCCAGAATTTAGGTTCATAGGTTAGTACTAAGCTAACTGCCCTTGCGAGCCATTTTGAGCCTAGCCAATTATCCCTTGTAAGACTCAAACCATGCACCTTATGTTTGTAAGGCAAACACCTTAACCATTAGGCCACCCTCCCAACCCCTTGCACTTTATTAATCTGTTTGTGTGAGGAAGGGTCAAAGTTGTTCTCTTGAAAAGTATTTAAAACTTTATGAAAACTATATCAAAAAAGGTAATAACTCTTTTGACCTGAGGGACACAGGTGGTGCTTTAACTGAGGGTGAACAAACTCTTACCATTTAAGATATTGGTCGGAGTGGAATTACTTGTGGTTTGAACGAGGGTCAGAAGAAAACCACAACCACCACTCAGAACACACAATTAACCTCCCAGTCACACAGTACCAAATAATTCTCGATCTTCCTTTCCTTGCACTTAACTGGCCATTTGCTTAATTCTGATCCACCCCACTGTAAAGTCATGATACCATCCCTGCTCGTCATCTCCACTGGCTGTTCTGATTTTCCAGTGGTTGATCAGAACATCAATTGCACACCCTTTATCTGCAGTACAAATGGCTTACTCCTGATTGGCTGTTTACCATCATAGACCATTAACTCATTGTTGAGCCCCCCAGAACCAATAATAAATGCAGGATGAGGAGTTCTTCAGTTGGTTTACCAATGACAAAGGTGATCCATTTTTTCATATGTATGGTAAAGCCAACCTATGATAACCGAGTTACACAAAAACAGTCCAGCAAGAGTTTTCCCTCTTTATGCCATTATACCACAAGTGTTACAATGGTCCTTGTACTTTATGCTGAAGATTTTTATATCATGACTGCAACTGTTTTGAAGTGAACATACATACAGTGCTCATCTGTCCGCAATATTACTGTATATAATATAATGTAATATAATATAATATAATATAATATAATATAATATAATATAAAATAAAAATTAAGTGGTTCTCATGAAAAGGAAATGGTATCTTTTTTTTGAAATTTTTAACGCTTGTAAAGTTTTCCTAAAAGTTTGGTGTTTCTAATTTAAGACTACCTGGCAACAACTTGGCACCAGGTATCTCTACCGTTGTCATTTTTGTTTTGTTGCATTGGAACTCAGCTTCACTCACTGAAGCCAGGATCCTAGAGTTTGCTGGTTAAACATGATAAGCTAGTAAAATGTAAAAAATATTTTGGCCTTTCCTTTGTAGAATAATAGAAAACCCTTTGGAGATTAAGATATCTTAACAAAATATCTCTCTTTCTTTCTCTCCCTCTCCCTCCCTCTCTCTCGCTCTCTCTCTCTCTATACACACACACACACACACACACACACATATATATATATATATATATATATATATATATATATATATAACATTTTCAGTATGCAGTTTTTAAATTCCATAATATCTCAGTATTATAAAGTGAATAAAATGATTTGAAAACTTGAAATAATATAGTCTCCTAGCTCAGCAATCATATTAGCTGTGTAACACAGAATTTTGTATTCTTTGTAGAGGGCATAACTGCATTGCAGAATTATACCTGTTCATGGTGATTTTGTACCCTGTAATCTAATAATCTGTGCATAGTTATAACTACAATTAAAATATAAACTGTTGCAGACATGTTTTATCATCACATAACATTTCCATAAATGTCTAGTTGGTATGCTTTGAAAAAAAAAAAAACATTTTAGTTGCAAGCATAACTCTCAACTGTCCAGATTTTTGCAGAATGTCCAGATTTTTACCTTATATTTTTAGCTTGTTCCTTGTAAAATTCAGTTTTTTTTCTGGACAATTATTGACAAAATTGTTGAGGATTGAAGTCAGAAAATATTGATAGACATTTGAATTTTGGACATCATACCCTTCAGAAAATTCATGCTAATGCAAAACTTGTTATTCCATTAACTTCCTAAGTCTTTAAGTGCAATATTTAAAAATTGTCCCTTGTTTTCTACCTTTGTCCCTCCATTATTTATAGCTTTGTCTAGATTTTTTGCTGTAAGCATTTGAGAGGTATAGATACAGCCAGCTTTCAAATATTGTCCAGTTATATTTTCCAGTAATATTGATACATTTCAAGGAAATATATAATATCACGGCTCTCCACTTTCTGTCTACTCCTTACAATGTGGAGCAAATAGTTACTAGCAATTATAACATGAAAGCTCACAGTATGCTTAATAACTACTTTTTCATATATACAAAAAGTTTTGGTGAAAAACTAGTATGGTTCAGTATTATCACCGTTGGACAGTTGTTAAAAAATCTTAACAATGAATGCATGACAGACCCTTTTAATGTGGAACAATATGGAGCGTGTAATTTTAAGACTCTAAATGAGGAATATTCCTCCTAATGAAATATAGTTGAGAGGTATGCATCTTATTATATCAAAGCTCACTGAAGGCACTAGTTCTCTGGACTGTAGTTTTTGGCAGATAAAATACCTTTTGAATGTCAGCAGAGTCCAACGTTACAGAAACATTGGTGACATTAATGTTGCAACCACTGCAATATACAGTGAAGGGAGCTGAATATCAGTTTAATGCTCAGAAACAGAACATTTCAGATCTATTTTTGCTCTTAGGAAACATTTCAAAACTGCAGCAGTTACTAGCTGTAGAATTTCAAAGCGTGTAATAAAAAAGGCAAAGTAATTTACTACTGTAGTAGAGGTACTTGAAGAGAGAGAAAACATTATACTGGAACAATTCTAAAAGGGATTTCATCTCAGGTAGTGTTTCTACATGATCAGTATGTTTGTGTCTGTATCCATGTATGTGTGTGTGTGTGTGTGTGTGTGTGTGTGTGTGTGTGTGTGTGTGTGTGTGTGTGTGTGTGTGTGTGTGTGTGTGTGTGTGTGTGTGTGTGTGTGTGTGTGAGGGCACACACATGTGTTCATGTGTGTGTGTGTGTGTGTGTGTGTGTGTGTGTGTGTGTGTGTGTGTGTGTGTGTGTGTGTGTGTGTGTGTGAGCGTGTCTTTGTCTGTCAATACATCCTTGTGCTGTATGTGTTTGCATATATGTGCGTGTGTGTGTGTGTGTGTGTGTGTGTGTGTGTGTGTGTGTGTGTGTGTGTCTGTGTGGGGACGCACACATGTGTTCATGTGTGTGTGTGTGTGTGTGTGTGTGTGTGTGTGTGTGTGTGTGTGTGTGTGTGTGTGTGTGTGTGTGTGTGTCAATACATCCTGGTGTTGCATGTTTTTGCTTGTGTGTGTGTGTGTGTGTGTGTGTGTGTGTGTGTGTGTGTGTGTGTGTGTGTGTGTGTCTATGTTATAGGTTCATAGGTGTTTACTAGGCTAACAACCAGAAGGACTCATTTAAGTCTAGCCATGCATCCCAAATCTCTAATAAGTTCTGATACTCTTGATAAGTGTAAGCAGTGGTGCAGGAGATGAAACATTTATAAACAGGGGCCTGGGAGGTGAACCATTTACAGGTTGTCTGTGTCCATTAGAGACAATGGTGCCAAACCAGGCATGAATTTCCTGTTCCCCATCCAATTATCCAAGTTACACTTGAATTGAGTTAGGTAGGAACTCTGCTTCACAAGGATGGGGAGCCTCTTCCACAGACAGGTAGTATCTGGGACACATACCTATCGCCACAACAGGTCCTATTTATATCACAGGCAAGGTTTAAGTCTTTATAATGGGTGATTCTGGTGCTGTTTGTTTTGTGGATATGCAGGAGGCCCATCAGAGTGGGGTCAGACAATTCCTGTATGCCGGGCATAGATGTCCCCTCAAAAGCTGGTAGGAGACAGAATACAGGGATAGGGCCTTGAGGTGGTTTGCATAAGACATTTTACTTATGCCCTGTATTCTTTTAGTGAGGAACCTCTGTGAACATTCAAATTATTGGATATGCCTGGTTAGGTACATACCAAAGGAGGCACTGTACTCAATGATAGGTCTGATGAATGCCGAATATAGTGGAGGAATGACTTCCTTCAACTTAGATGCCATACCTTTGTTTATAAGTTGCGCAATGTACAATGATTTTCTCACTACTGTAGATACATGATGGTCAAAGACTAGATTACTATCTATGTTAATTCCCTAAGTCCCAGACTACTGGGTCTTCTATAAGGGGTGTATTGTCAATATGATAGTTATCAGGGGTAGCTGACTTCCCAAAGGATACTATTATGCATTTCTTGGCATTTAATTTTAGTCCATGGCTCTGACACCAGTTATTTGTCTGTGTCAGCCCCTCCTGGAGAGCATTTTTGCCAGTGTGGGATTCAATGACATCTCCTAATTTGCAATCATCTGCAAATTTAGTAAGCCAGAGACGATTGACATTGGCTTTGACTTCAGAGAAGTAAATGCCAAAAAGGAGTAGTCCAAGGACTGATCCCTGAGAAATGAATGGCCTCTTTGTATAGCTGGACTTCCCAATTCTACCTTCCTTGGTCCTGTCTGTGAACCAGTTGACTATCCAATGGGTGACATACGAGTTTGTACCTATCCTCTTGTGTTTGTCAATAATGCTGAGTTGGGTATTGTGTCAAATGCCTTGCCCAGGTCAAGGTAGGCAGTGTGAACCATTTATCCTCATCCTTTGTTTTGGTTACCTTCTGAAAGAAATCCACTGGGTTGAGTTAGCATGGTCTGCCCTTGATGAGACCTGACTGGGTTGAGTCCAGTGTCTGGAGGTTTACTATATCTTTATTGATCATTTCCATGATAATTCTTTCCATGGCTTTACATATAAGACTAGTGAGACATATGGGTCTGTAGTTTCCAGGGTCTGTAGATTGCCCAACTTTGTGCAGAGGCACGACTGGTGCTATTCTTCATCCATGAGGCATAATGGCCATTTGGAGGCTGCAGTCAAATAGTAATTCCAGAGGCCCTGATAGGTCATGTTTCATGCTATTTAGAAGGCATCCTGGGACATTGTCTGGGCCCATTAATACACTGTTCTTGTTTTTAGAGAGAGCATTAAGGACCTGTTCCCTAATGATAGTAGGGGGATTTATACTTGATGGTATTTCTTTAGGGAAGGTTGAGGGGGAGAGAGGGGTAATGTTTGAGCTGAATTTATCAGCCAGGAGGTTTTCTATATCTTCTGGCTCATTATAGGTGCCGTTGGCTCCATTTACAATGACCTTTGCATACAATTACCTTTGAGGTTGTGGACATATGCTTTGTGGTTGTCCTTCACCTGGGTGGCCAAACATACCTCATATTAGGCTTTGGTAGACTTTATTTGTCCTCTGAGTTGTTTGTTTAGTTTGACAAGAGTGCTTTTTTCCTTCTGGGTGGTGCACTTTCTAATTTTTGCCATGATTTTCTTACTTTTGGTATATGGCCTATTGATTTTGTGATTTCACCAGGGTGTCTTGTTTTTTGAGTTAGTTTTGTACTTTTTCTTGGTGGGTACTGCTTCCTCTATGCAGCTATCTACATGCTTGTTCAAGGTTTCTGTGAACTGTTCTGCATAGACAGCAGTGTTCTCAGGGTTTATGGGGGCGTGAAATGTTGCCAGGTTATCACTTAATAGCAGGAAGATAGCCTTAGAGTAGTTCCTGAATATTCCAGGTTTACTTGGGGGTCCGAGTTTTATTTTTACTTCAAAGGAGACCATTTTGTGGTCTGACCTTACCAGGGAAGACATTACACTAGAGGGTGTGCAGCACTCTTCCACATTAGTGAGGACCAGATCCAGTATGGTTGTACACCTGGTTGGTGTATTGACTATCTGGTCCAGGGAGATTGTTTTTACAAAATCTAGGAATCTCTCTGTCTGTATGTTTGATGTCATAGAGGATTCCTAGTTAATAGTGGGGTAATTAAAGTCATCCATAAATATGATATTAGGTTAGATGGTTAGTGTTTCTAATAAGTTTAAATACATAGTATGGGTTTTCTTGGTCATGGGGGGCCTATAGCTTGCAAGAAAGTGTGAATGGATTTTGCCTACGGTGATTTGAACATGAAGCAGCTTAGATGCATTGTTTTGTTTGACCAGCCTTGAAGTATATTTAATTTTGTTGTAAATAGAGACACGTCCAACTTTAATCCCTGCCTGTGAAATTGCTGGTTTAAATGCGTGGAAGGCATTATAACTTTGCACAGTTGGTGTGCTGTCCACGGCTTTAAACCATGTCTCAGTGACCAGACAGATGTGAGCATTCTCTAGGGTGAAGAGAGCTTCAAGGTCATGGAAATTTGTGTTTAGACACCTAGCATTGAGCAGAAATATCTTTAGATTTTCTTGGGTTTGATTTGCTATGTCGGAAGTACTTTCATTTTGACATTGCCTAAAAAAAGACACTGTGTGGAAAGACAATGTTTTAGCTAATATCCGAAAGCCTAGAGGGGAGAGGTGCAGACCATCCTTGGCAAAGCAGTGTGGTTTGTTGACCATCTCCTTCCATGTTGACAAATATTGCACCCCCTTATAATGATACCAGAAACTAAGCCAGTTATTAAACAGTCAATCATCTTTTGTTCATATTGTGGCATTATCCTTGGAGAAGGTAAAATGTTGCTCAATGCTAGGCTCGTACCAGCCTGAGACACATATACCAAGAATTCCATGGTGTCTGCCTCATATAGTCCATAGTCTTCTGGCTCATTATAGGTGGCTCCATTTACAATGACATCTGCATACTATTACCTTTGAGGTTGTGGACATATGCTTTGTGGCTGTCCTTCACCTGGCTGGCCAAACGTACCTCAAATTAGGCGTTGGTTGACTTTATTTGTCCTCTGAGTTGTTTGTTTAGTTTGATGAGAGTGCTTTTTTTCTGCTGGGTGCTGCACTTCCTAATTTTTGCCATGTTTTTATTCCTTTTGGTATATAGCCTATTCATTTTGTGATTTTGCCACGGTGGCTTGTTTTTTGAGTTACTTCTGTACTTTTTCCTGGTGGGCACAGCTGCCTCTATGCAGCTATTAACATGCTTGCACAGGGTTTCTGTGAACAGGTCTGCATAGGCAGCAGTGTTCTCAGGGTTTATGGGGGCTTGACATTTTGCCAGGTTATCTCTTAATAGCAGGAGGATAGCCTTAGAGTAGTTCCTGCATATTCCAGGTTTACTTGGAGGTCCCAGTTTTATTTTTACTTCAAAGGAGACCATTTTGAGGTCTGACCTTACCAGGGAAGACATTACACTAGAGGGTGTGCAGCACTCTTCCACATTAGTGAGGACCAGATCCAGTATGGTTGTGCCCCTGGTTGGTGTATCTGGTCCAGGGAGTTTGTTTTTACAAAATCCAGGAATCTCTGTGTCTGTACATTTGGTGTCATACAGGATTCCTAGTTAATAGTGAGGTAATTAAAATCACCCATAAATATGATATTAGTTTAGATGGTTAGTGTTTCTAATAAGTTTAAATACATGGTATGGGTTTTCTGGGTCATGAGAGACCTATAGCTTGCAAGGAAGTAGGAATGGATTTTGCCTACAGTGATCTGAACATGAAGCATGAACATGCTGTCCACGGCTTTAAACCATGTCTCAGTGACCGGATAGATATGAGCATTCTCTAGGGTGAAGAGAGCTTCAAGGGCATGGAATTTTGTGTTTAGACACCTAGCATTGAGCAGTAATGCCTTTAGATTTTCTTGGTTTTGATTTGCTATGTCAGAAGTACTTTCATTTTGGCATTGCCTAAAAAAAAGGCACTATGAGGGAAGATAATGTTTTAGCTAATATCTGAAACCCTAGAGGGGAGAGCTGCAGACCATCCTTGGCAAAGCAGTGTGGTCTGTTGACCATCTCCTTCCATGCTGACAAATATTGCAACCGCTTATAATGATACCAGAAACTAAGCCGGTTATTAAATAGTCAATCATCTTTTGTTCATATTGTGGCATCATCCTTGGAGAAGGTAAAATGCTGCTCAATGCTAGGCTCATACCAGCCTGAGACACATACACCAAGAGCACCATGATGTCTGTCTTCATATAGTCTAGTGAGGTACGCCTTAGGTCATTGACTCCCACATGGACTATGACTGAGCCATATTGGCACTTGTGATCCAATGACCTGAGTGCATGTGTAATGTGGTGGATCTAGCCCCTGATAGGCAATTGACCGTGACTTTCTGCTTACTCAGCCTGGTGAGAGGGACATCAGTGTGTCTCACGATGGAGTCTCCAATGACTAGAATGTTGGATTGTGTGATGGCTTGACTTAAAGGCTTAGAGGTAGAGGCTCCATAAGATGTAGCTCTATGTGTTGATGTGGGTGTTGATTTGAAAGAGTGCATTTGGGGCTGTTGAGGGAATTTGCTATGTGCACTTCATCTAGAAAGTCTTTGTGGTTTAGGAAGGCTACATTTAAGGGCCTCAGCATATATCTGCTTTGAATTGTATGTGATGGGTCCAGCGTGTTTACTAGTGACTACCTTATTGACATTACGAGCACTTTTATGTGAGATCTTTGCTCCAGTGACATTTTGTAAATACATCTCCCACATACCTTATCAGTTTGTTTGGGGATTAACTGGTTGTCAGTAAACATGAGGCAATTTCTACATTGCCTCAGGATGCCCATGTCCACTAAGCTGGTAATGGAGACAGCGGAAAAGTATATATCTGTGGGAACAGATCCTTTCTATAGATTAGACAGTAGGAGTGAGAATATCAATCAGTGTCAGGACTATATGGTTTGCAACTATGGCGAAAGTACTTTTCACTTCAGGCTAGCTGTCCTGTGTGCAACTAGGTAATGCGAAAATTTCAATCATGCTTTTACAGGAAAAGATGTCACTTAAGGCATCTGAGTCTGTAAAGAGCACTGCCAAAGACTTGAGGGGAAACTAGTACGTAGACCCTAAAAATTTAAGGATGAAGTATTTAGGCAGATATTCTGAAGTTAGAAACAAATCAAGCAGTACTTTCTGAAAACAGAGTTAGCTTGTCATGAATGAAGAAAAGAGGGGAATCGCATGAATGGCTACTGCCTGACTACTACTAGCGCTGGTCTTACCACAGCATCACTTTGCTGGGAATAATGTCCCTGTCCTCCTTCTCTAACCAGGAGAAAAAAGAAGCACTAATCCCAAGATGACTACTGAGAGGCAGAACGTGGGCTCTCCAATAACTGGTGGTCTTGCAATAGATGTTTAAAGGTAAGATGAAAAAAAATGAGTTAATATCTTAAACACTGCAGTATGTACTAAACACTTGGATATGAAAGGGGTAACTTAAGTTTTAGCTGTCTAAGTGGAGAGCCCCTAATTTTAAAATAGCAAGATAGAGTGAAAGGGGGTGGGCACTTTGTGTGTGTGTGTGTGTGTGTGTGTGTGTGTGTGTGTGTGTGTGTGTGTGTGCATGCGTGTGTGTGCATCTATCTGTAGGTCTTGATGTGCTGCAAATCTAGGCAAAAAGAGCAACAAAAAGCAGGACCTGTTTTATAGTTTCATACGTTCATAGGTGATTACTAAACTAATAACCACAAGGGCCTTTTTAAGCCTAGCCATGCATCCTAAAATATTATTAATTCTGTGTACTTCCAGTTTCTACAAATTATTCTTTCTTACAACATCTGCTCACCTTCTCCAGCAATAGTAAGATTTTTTTCCTCTGTTAAGGATCAGTACATGGCCCCCCCTCCAAGAACCCCCCAAGATCTGGCAGGTTTCTGATCCAGCTATAAAGTACCACTCCATAGCATGTTTAAAACTTGAATGAACGTTGATCTGTACTGTTCTATGTAAGGAAATCATAATCACATATACTGCTTCAACTCTTAATGAAAAGGACTCTTAGCAATATGGTTCTAAAAAATTCACAAAACCACAGCCAGAAACCCCAGTTCACAAGAGAGCAGCATGGCTGCACCTAATATGAAATGGTTAGACGTGACCAAGAATATTTTTGCAACCAAGTTAAAAATAAGAGTATGTGAATGGCACATTTTATTTCAGTAATGTAAGTTTAATCACAAGCAATGAGACATAAATTGCCTTGGGAGTAGGGAATATGGACAAAATGGTCTTAACCAATGATGTCTTATGAGAAAGAACTGGGAATGTAAAGAAAAGAATATGGAAGCAAAAAAACTTAAAGCAGCCCAGTAACCTAGAAGACTATGAAGTGAGAGATTCAAGACATGTCAAAAATCTACTAATTCAGTCAGTGGGCTAAGATGTACACAGCCTTAATGTTCACGAGACTCCATCAGGGTACTGCACCAACACCAAAGAGCAGAAATACATTGCCAGTGAAAATCGACTTGTATGCCCAGAAAGAAAAAAAATGTTCCACTGCTACAGACATAGGGATAACAAAGCACTATAAAAGGACAAAGACATAGGGATAACAAAATACTGTAACAGGACATAGGCATAGGGATAACAAAGTACTATAACAGAACATGGACATAGGGATAAAAAAAATTACAACAGTACATGGACATAAGGACAACAAAGCACTTTAACAATACATGGACATAAATATAATTAAGTACTATAAAAGAGCACAGACATAGGGATAACAAAGTACATGGACAGGACATGAACATAGGAATAAGAAAGTATTAAAACAGTACATGTACATAGGGATAGCAAAGTACTATAACAAAATGGATGTAGGGATAACAGAACAGGACATGGACATATTCATAACAAAGTACTGTAACAGGACATGGACATAGGGATAGCAAAGTACTGTAACAGGACATGGACATATGGATAACAAAGTACTAAAACAGGACATGGCCTATAAAGTTATACTTTTAAACAAGGAGATGTCTTCAGACAAAAAGCAGCTTTGAGTGTCCTACTTTCATTTTAACCACCTTTCTGTTCATAGGTTCATAGGTAGGTACTAGGCTATTTGCCCTAGGGCCTATATAAGCCTAGCCAAATGGTACCCTGCCTTTTGCCACCCAAGAAAATTATTTTCCTGTGCCCCTGTCAAGCAGAGCCACAGAAGTGATCCCCGGGGTGAATTTCCTATCTCCCATCCAATCATCAATATTTTTCTTGAAGAGTGCTAATGAGGAGGTTTGTTTGATATAGATAGGTAGTTTGTTCCAGAGTATGGGAAGTCTCTGAGACAGGAATCTATCCCACCAGCATGTTCTGTTTATTATGGTGACAAGGTTTGTGTGATATTGCAAAGGATCTTTCCAATATTATATTATTTTGGAGAACATGGTACTTCAGCAAGTACACTGCTATTTTTTCCCCTGTAAGCCATGAGTTTTTAGACTTGTGACACTTTTTAGAGGTTTTTTGAATTGGTTCCCCACCCATGGGAGGGGATTTACCTCCAGGGTTGTAAGGCAGTATTTGTTTGATTTTCCTTTAGGACATGGATGTAGGGATACTAAACTACTAAAACGAGACATGGATATAGGGATAACAAAGTACTATATCAGGGCATGCACACAGGCACAAGTAAGTGGTGCAACAGGACATGGACATAGAGATAGCAAACTACTATAACAGGACATGCACAGAGGAATAACAAAGTACTGAAACAGGACATGAAGATATGGATAGCAAAGTAATATATTAGGATATGGACATAGGGATAGCAAAGTACTCTAACAGGATATGCACATAGGGATAACAATTACCTACAACTAGATATGGACAAAGTGATAGCAAAGTACTTTAGTAAAACATGGGCATAGGGATAACAAACTACTCTAACATGACATGGACATAGAGATCCCTAAGTTTTATAACACTATAACAAGACATGGACAATGGATAATAAAGTATTATAACAGGAGGTGGATGTATGAAAAACACAGTCATATAACAGGGCTGAAACATAGGCATACCAAAGCACTAAAACAAGACATGGGGATAGGGATAACAAAGTACTATAACAGGATACAGACATAGGGAAAGCAAAGTACTATAACAGGACATGGATATAGGGATAACAGAGTCCTATGTCAGGACATGCATATAGGGAGAACAAAGTACTATAACAGGACATGGGCATATGGACAGCAAAGTACTATAACAGTAAGTTGAAAAAAGGATAACAGAATAGTATAACAGGATATAGGCACAGGGATAACAGAGTACTATAACAGGATGTGGGCCCATGCATAACAAAGTAGTCTAACTGGACATGGACTTAAGGATAACCATCTGCTATAGCAAGCCATCTTCATAGGGCTAGCAAAGTCATATAACAGAACCTGGTCATAGGTATAGCATATTTGCTAAAAAAGGATATGGACATACAAATAAGAAAGAACTGTGACAGGAAGTGGGCATAGGGATTAGAAGGTACTATACAGTAGACTCGCTCTTATCCGGCCTCTCTTTAACTGGCCTCCTGCTTAACCAGCCATCAAATTTCTGCCACAGATATAACAAACGACAACAGTGAAGAATAATACTTCTACCACCTCTGAGCTAAGTAATGACAGATGCTTGAGTTTTAGACTTCATATTCATTAGAAAAATGCATACTAACACAAATCCTGCTATTCTAGCTGATTTATAACATATAAATGCTATTTTGTGTGCATTTTCTGATTAACTAGCCATTCATTTATCCAGTCTAAGGTTTGGTTCCAGAGAGACCAGAAAAGAGGGAGTCTACTGTAGCAGGATATGGACATAGGGTAACAAAGTACTATACCAGGACATGGACATATGGATAGCAACATAGTAAAACCAGACATGGACACAAAGATAACAAAGTACTATAGCAGGACATTGACAAATGGATAACAAAGTACTATAATAGGAGATGGACATATGGAAAACACAGTCATATAACAGGACATGGGCATAGGGACAAGTAAGTACTATAACAGGGCATGGATAAAGGGAT
This sequence comes from Protopterus annectens, assembly GCF_019279795.1. Taxonomy (NCBI): domain Eukaryota; kingdom Metazoa; phylum Chordata; order Ceratodontiformes; family Protopteridae; genus Protopterus; species Protopterus annectens. Next base: position 1,692,330,346 of record NC_056726.1, read on the forward strand.
AGCCAAGTACTTTAACAGAACATGGACTTATGGACAACAACGTTTGATAACAGGACATGGACATATGTATAGCAAAGCAGTATATCAGGACATGGAAACAGGGATAGCAAAGTACTCTGACAGAACATATATGTAGGGATGACAAAGTACAATAACATGACATGGACAAAGGGATAAAAAGTACTGTAACAAGACATGGACATATATATAGCAAATTACTATAACAGGACATGGACATAGAAATAAGAAAGAAATATAGCAGGAAATGGACATAGGCATAGGGAAGTACTACAAGAGGACATGGAAATAGGGATAACAAAGAACTATAGCAGGACATGGACATAAGGATAGCAAAGTACCATAACAGGAGATGGACACAGGGATAGCAAAGTTCAATAATAGGATGTGGACATATGGAAAGCAAAGCAGTATATCAATACATGGAAATAGGGATAACAAAGTACTCTGACAGGAAATGTACATAGGGATGACAATAACATGACATGGACAAAGGCATAATAAAGTATTAAAACAGGACATGGTCACAGGGTTAATAAAGAACTATAACAGGGCATGAGTATAGGGATAGCAAAGTACTTTAACAGGACATGTACATACGGAGTACAAAGTATTAAAATAGGACATGGACATATGGATAACAAAGTACTAAAACAGGACATGGCCTGTAAAGTTATACTTTCAAACAAAGAGATGTCTTCAGACAAAAAGTAGCTTTGAGTGTCCTACTTTCATTTTAACCACCTTTCTGTTGTGTGATACTTATCTTTCTAATATTACATTATTTTGGAGAACATCGTACTTCAACAGGGACACTGCTGTTTTTTTCTCCGGTAAGCCATGAGGTTTTAGACTGGTGACTCTTTTCAGAGGCTTTTTGAGTTGGTTCCCAACCCACAGGAGGGAATTTACCTCCAGGATTTGGTTTGTAAGGCACTGTATGTTTGATTTTCCTTTAGGACATGGATGTAGGGATAGCAAATTACTACAACAGGACATGGACACAGAGATAACAAAGTACTATAATAAGACATGGGTATAAGGATAACAAAGTACTATATTAGAGCATGCACAGTAAGTAGTGTAACAGGGCATGGACATAGAGATAGCAAATTATTATAACAGGCATGTACACAGGAATAAAACGGACTATAACCAGACATGAATATAGGGATAACAAAGTACTTTAACAGAACATGGATATAGGGAAAACTGAGTACTATGTCAGGACATGCATATAAGGATAACAAAGTACTAAAACAGGAAATGAACAAAGGGATAACAAAGTGCTTTAAACGGACATGGACATAAGGATACAAATATATGTAAAAAGGACATGCATAAAGGGATAACAAAATACTATAACTGGATTTGGACACAGGAATAACAAAATACTTTAACAGGACATGACATAGGGATATCAATGTACTATAACAGGACATGGACATTGAGATAACAAAGTATAATAACAGGACATGGGCACAGGGATAACAAAATACTATAGCAAAACATGAACATAGGGATAACAAAGTACTATAACAGGACATGGACACAGGGATAATAAAGAACTATAGCAGGACTTGGACACAAGGATAACAAAGTAAAATAACAGGGCAAGGACATAGGGATAGCAAATTGCTAAAACAGGACATGAACATAGGGATAACAAAGTACATTAACAGAACATGGACTTAGGGGTAACAAAGTACTATGACAGAACATGGCTATAGGGAGAACAAAGTAATATAACATGACATTGACATATGGATGTAAAGTACTATAACAGGAAATGGACACTGGGATCACAGAGTACTACAACAGGTCATGCATATAGGGATAAAAGAAAACTATCAAAATACCTGGACATTAGGGTAACAAAGTACTACAACAGGTCATGCATGTAGGGATAAAAGAGTATTATAAAAAGACCTGGACATTGGGGTAACAAAGTGCTGTAAAAAGACATAGACATATGGATAATAAAACTATAAAAAGACCTGAACTTGGGTTGACAAAACAGATGGTTGACAGGTACAACAGAGTGACATTCGCCAGGATTGGAGAATATGAGTCTTCAATGGAGATCATGCTATATAATTAACAAAGGGTATGGAGACACAGCCCCACACATGGGTGTACAGGAGACTTCCCCTGGCAAAAGACAGTAGTTTTCTTTTGCATGATCTGGGGTACCTCGGAGCTTGTAGGGTATTGATCTTTTTTTGTCCTTTTTTTTGGACAATGATTTTAGTATCGCTGTACTTGATGTTTAGATTAATCTCAGTATAGTTATGTATATATATATATATATATATATATATATATATATATATATATATATATATATATATATATATATATGGATCAGTTTACCTTTACATGTGCGTAATGCACATATGTGAAATCTAAAAGTCCAAAAGGTCTTTTTCAAGTTCTCGGAAGGCTGAAAACAAAATGTATTGAATGTGCAATGAGCGATTGCACAGTAACATTCGCTCATTGCAGATTCGGCATTTTTGGTGCGAGGTGCACTATAGTGGGGATCAGGAAGTGGTCCCTTTCTCCACTGTAGTGCGACCTTGGAGTTAGAATAATGGGGGTGCAAGGGGGATTGTTCCCCTTCATTACACTATCCCCGGTATTCATGAACCTTGCGCCAGGCGGACGCATAGCGTAGGCGTTACAATGCCAGATATGGCCGCCGAGCGATTCAGGTACGATCCAATTCCACGTGCACTACCGGCGTGCGCCGGATTTGCACTGCCTCCGGCGTAGGTATGTTAAACACCCCATGTGCGGTGTTGCACCATGCAAATGGAGGCATATAGCGATCCACAAAGTGGCACAGGCGTAGCATAAGGGCACGGCAATGTAAACCAAAAAAACTGGTTTACATTTACCCAAACATGACATAGGAGTAACGGAAGGCTGTCAACGTCAGGTATCACACTGTTGCCACATGCCAATGGTGAAAGACACAGAGAATGTCAAAAGAAAACATGCACAACACGTAAATAATGACATAAATGGTATGTCCACAGAAACACACAGCAGAACCCCAGGACATGTCCGGGGAAGGTGCTAAACAATGAAATAATATGACAATGTCATAAAAGAGCAGTGTAATACACATCAGCTTCAAAGCCACAATACACCATGGTATGCATGGAAAGCCACATCCACGGTGCAAGGGGTGCCAAGGAGTCGCGGCAGTGTTCAGCACGGTAACTATGAATTAGTAGTCAATGCCATGCAAATGAGGCAGATGATACTGAATCGCAAAACCCCCGCCGGCGTAAGGCTGGACCAAACGGCGCAGCGGTAATACACCGAGGAGTGGCTCAGAGGGAATACATGTCAACCGCAGAGGGGTGTGCCAGTGTAGGAGGAAGCACATTGGAGCCCAGCAAACATGGGCTGTACATCGCACATCACAGCAGCAGGACGGGCGTGTGGGGAAATAGTTGAGCTGAGAGCACACAATGCACGCAGAGATGCATATGCACGAGGATGACTACGTTCCCTTAACCCAGTCATGTGACGCCCCGTCAACAACAACGGATACAGGAAGGTGATGCTGAGAATATGAGGAAATGCGGAAGCAGTGAAATTGGAGTAGTAATGAGCAATCAACACCAATCAACCCACGAAGGCCAATTGGTGGCAGCTGACAACTCTGCTTGCAGAAACCTGCAAAACGGGATAGGGGAGGCATATGAATGCAAAGAAAGTAGGGGAGGTAGCAGATTGCAAAGAGTGAAGAACCGCTACAGCAGAGCCAAGTAGACAGGCAGCATAACGGCGGCGGCAGACAAAATGCACGATATGCCATGTCCCAGAAACTACACATGACAGGGCTCTGCAGGATGCAAGCCAGGAAATAGTAGGCGCAATGTGCAGAAACAGTAAGGTAAGGTCGTAAGCTAATACAATGCAGGCAAGAGTAATGCAGCACCAAAGGCAACAGCGTTGCAGTGCCAATGGTAAAAAACGGAAGATAATCCACAGATACGGCCGCACAGACACACCCTATGACATCACCGGGTGTACAGCACAACAGTATAAAGTGTGAATGCACACAACACACAGCCGTGTATTCCCAAACGCCGCACTCTAGGTGTAAACACACGGGGAACTTTTAAAATGTACATGTTGGGTGCCGCCGTGGCCGTGATCCATCAGCATGTGTTAGAGACAGACGGAGTTGTGGAGGAGGGTGCCGACAACTACCGTAGGCCTCAGAGGAGAAGGAGAGTGTTCAGACCAAGGGTAACCTACCAGGGGCTACAAGACCTGGAGATAGTAGAGCATTACAGGGTGGATAGGGACACTCTAAAGCAAATAGCGGAGCTGTGCCGGCCACGCCTGAGAACAAGAAACAACAGAGGGGAGCCCATCCCAGTGGACACAAAGGTATGTGTAAGCTTGTGAATACTGGCCACAGGTACCTTTCAAAGGCCAACTGGGGATATAATGGGTATCTCACAGGCATCAGCATCCAGGGTACTACACCAGTTTCTGGATGCCATGTTACCACATGCCAATGAGCATATATACTTCCCCAGATCTCAGGAGGAGTTGGCTAGCAATATGCACCACTTCCACCGTGTGGCACAATACCCGGAGGTACTGGGTGCGATAGACTGTACGCACATACAAATCAAGTCACCACCTGGGGAGCAGGGTAGACGCTACATAAACTGCAAGGGATTCCCCTCCATCAATTGCCAGGTTGTGTGCAATGTGCAGGGCATTATCATGGATGTGTGTGCTGGCAGCCCTGGAAGCTACCACGACTCCCATATCTGGCATGCCTCACAGCTGTATCAGGTATTCGCCAGGGGGGACATCACACAAGGCCACCTTGTGGGGGATTCTGGCTATGCACTGGAGCTGTGGATGATGACTCCCATCAGAAATGCACACACACACATGCAAGAACGCCATAATGAGGCACACGCACAAACCAGAATAATCATAGAGCATGTGTTTGGGATGCTGAAATCACGGTTCCGGTGCTTGGATACATCCGGTGGAGCCCTGCAGTACTCTCCAGGCACATGTGCCCACATATTCATAGTATGTGCCATGCTACATAATGTGATCCTGCGGAAGCAGCTGCTGCAGGGACATAATGGTGAAGGGCCACAAAGCCCACCACAACTGCCAAGGCCAGTACAGGCACAGAGGGTTCAGGACCATGAACACACTGTGCCAGCCCCAGTAGCCAGACGGAGCCGTACCCAATATGCCTATGCCCTGGCAAAGAGGGAACGTATAGCACATACTCTGACAGTGTAGGCCCCATGGACTGACACCTCCCTACCTGCACACACAGTGAAATGGACGGCACACAAACATGGCCACCCGTAAAGTGTATCGTATGGGTGGCCCCATGTGTGACTCCAACATAGGCAGCACCCAAACACTGCACACGCAACAGCTAGCGGAGCATGGAACGCCAACACCTGAACCGTACGTGGGTCCTACAGCAGACGGCGTTGCTGTATGCTGCCATGTTCACTGCAAGGTGTATACATATAGACATGTACATATGTGCATATACAGATATGACTCCTGAAAAATAGCGTGTTGGATAAACAAACGATAGATAAAAAAGCAGCTATACCAAGACGCTCGCTGCCACCTCTCACAGCACAGTTCAGCTAAAAGAAACGGAGTCCTTTTGATAAAATCCTGCAATTTATTGAACCAAAGTTAAGCGCTTTCTCACTTGAATGCGAGCTTCCTCAGAACAAGTTATTCATAGTATAACAAAGTTAATATACTAGAAATGGCGCCAAATCATAACATTTCATCAATTATCCAATTAATGTGTTTAAACAAACACTACTTATTCACATTACATAAATAACACTGTTCATAAAAATCACAATTCATGTATATGAATCTTGAATGTAAAATACATAAAACATATTATTCTAAAAGAAGAAGTGGTTTGATCGACAAAAAATCATTAATCCCTGGGTATGTGGTGGCATCTGTATAAATTTGCCACCATAATTCTCTATATGCCAGATAGTTTTTAGAATTTCCTCCCCTGGGATTATTCCTAACCATTTCTAGAATTCCAAACTTAAAAAAGTGATCTGTGCCATAGTCTAAAATGTGTCTACAAAGGGCGTTTTTTGTGTCCTTCCTTCTTATACTATATATATGTGAATATATTCTCTGTCTGAATTTTCTCTCTGTTTTCCCTATATAATAGGCCTGACAGTGAGAACAGACAGCTAAATATACTAACATAGTTGAATTGCAATTTCCCTTGGAAAAATGTATTTTAGTGTGATTTATATTATTCAACCATATATGTTCCATATCGTAAATGAAAGAACACTGATTGCAGGAACCACATTTCGAAGTATTAGATCTTATAATTGTGTTACATTTGTCAGAATTGCCACTTTCCAACATATGTTTAATGTTCCTGCCCATTTTAAAAACAAAATTAGGTTTAAGACCAACACATTCAATTATATCCTGCGTGGTAGTCAAAATATGCCAGTTTTTAATAACTATATTTTTTATCATCTGGCTATATGGACCATACTCCAGTATTAATGCACTACAAAAACTATTATTGACATCTTGTGTTGAATCTTTTTGTCTGTTCATAGTACATGTCCATTTATCCCTAGATGTGACTAAGTCTAAGTCTGTGATGGTGTCAAGAGTACTATAATCTGCTCCCAATAAAGGGGTGTATTTGTGTCCCCACTGATTGATCACATATGTGGCAATGTCCCTCAACATCGGCACATCATATCCTCTTTCTATGAAGAGGCTTAAAATAAAATTGACCTCCTCCACCATATCTGAATACTTGGAGGTCATTCTGATGGCCCTAATGCATTGCCCTTTGAAGATATTTCTTTTCAAAATAAGTGGATGACAGCTGTTATAGTCAATATATGAGTTAGTAAAAGTACTCTTTCTATGTACCTTAGATTTAAAACCTTCACCATCTATCACAATGAGGGTATCCAGATAAGGTACCCCTGTGTTTACTGAGCTTATGAGTATTGTTCTTGAAAATAATTTTATTTTTTACCAGGGAGAAATTTTCAAACAAACCAGAGGCGTAGCAATGGGTGCGGCCTGCGCACCCATCTTCGCTAATCTGCTTATGCTGGATTGGGAAGAAAATCAGATATTTAACAGTCCATTCTTTGCTAATATAATGTATTATTCGCGCTTTTTAGACGATATTTATATTGTCTGGAAGGGTGATAGGTATTCTTTTGATAACTTTATTAGCTTTCTCAATACCAGTAGTAATTTTTTGAAATTTACCTGTACCCACAATAACACAGGGGTACCTTATTTGGATACCCTCATTGTGATAGATGGTGAAGGTTTTAAATCTAAGGTACATAGAAAGAGTACTTTTACTAACTCATATATTGACTATAACAGCTGTCATCCACTTATTTTGAAAAGAAATATCTTCAAAGGGCAATGCATTAGGGCCATCAGAATGACCTCCAAGTATTCAGATATGGTGGAGGAGGTCAATTTTATTTTAAGCCTCTTCATAGAAAGAGGATATGATGTGCCGATGTTGAGGGACATTGCCACATATGTGATCAATCAGTGGGGACACAAATACACCCCTTTATTGGGAGCAAATTATAGTACTCGACACCATCACAGACTTAGACTTAGTCACATCTAGGGATAAATGGACATGTACTATGAACAGACAAAAAGATTCAACACAAGATGTCAATAATAGTTTTTGTAGTGCATTAATACTGGAGTATGGTCCATATAGCCAGATGATAAAAAATATAGTTATTAAAAACTGGCATATTTTGACAACCACGCAGGATATAATTGAATGTGTTGGTCTTAAACCTAATTTTGTTTTTAAAATGGGCAGGAACATTAAACATATGTTGGAAAGTGGCAATTCTGACAAATGTAACACAATTATAAGATCTAATACTTCGAAATGTGGTTCCTGCAATCAGTGTTCTTTCATTTACGATATGGAACATATATGGTTGAATAATATAAATCACACTAAAATACATTTTTCCAAGGGAAATTGCAATTCAACTATGTTAGTATATTTAGCTGTCTGTTCTCACTGTCAGGCCTATTATATAGGGAAAACAGAGAGAAAATTCAGACAGAGAATATATTCACATATATATAGTATAAGAAGGAAGGACACAAAAAACGCCCTTTGTAGACACATTTTAGACTATGGCACAGATCACTTTTTTAAGTTTGGAATTCTAGAAATGGTTAGGAATAATCCCAGGGGAGGAAATTCTAAAAACTATCTGGCATATAGAGAATTATGGTGGCAAATCTATACAGATGCCACCACATACCCAGGGATTAATGACTTTTTGTCCATCAAACCACTTCTTCTTTTAGAATAATATGTTTTATGTATTTTTACATTCAAGATTCATATACATGAATTGTGATTTTTATGAACAGTGTTATTTATGTAATGTGAATAAGTAGTGTTTGTTTAAACACATTAATTGGATAATTGATGAAATGTTATGATTTGGCGCCATTTCTAGTATATTAACTTTGTTATACTATGAATAACTTGTTCTGAGGAAGCTCGCATTCGGCGAGAGAAAGCGCTTAACTTTGGTTCAATAAATTGCAGGATTTTATAAAAAGGACTCCGTTTCTTTTAGCTGAACTGTGCTGTGAGAGGTGGCAGCGAGCGTCTTGGTATATATACAGATATGGAGATAGATATAATTACACACATAGAAATATATGTACACATATACATATAAAGTACAACAGGTAAGACAGGGAATGAGAGGGATGCAAGGTGACAGAGAAGTAACACGCGATATCTGTACATAGTAAACATAGTGAACTACAACCTGAGCATCCAGGAGGTTTAACAGAACAGGAAACCGCCACCCATGGAAAGGTCAACATATCGAAATGCATAACCGCGAGTCGGGATGATCGCCAGGCCACAGTACAGTAACAGTACATGTGCGGGTAATACTATGATGATATGAGGGGGGAGGTAGACACTGCCGCCGGTGATGTGGGCCACGTAGGTCCTGTGTGCAACCGTCTCTGTGACTGCCGCAGTATGTGTATGTGTGCGGTGACGGTGCTGTGTGTTCCGCTGTGCGAGTGTAATGTGTGTGCCACTGCAAAATGTGTATGTTTGTGCCATGTGACAGGCGGAGTGGAACAACATGTGTAGGCATGCAGTATAGGAACCACAGGCGTATGTACACCAGTACTCCCAAAGTAGTACTGAGAGCCCCTCCCTGGCTAGGCGTGTGGTGACATATAACGATGCAAAGTGAAAATGTCCCAGAATGTACCACAGGAATATAGCCAACATGAAATGGAAAGGACGTATGTACAAATCCTGACCGTATGTATGACACCGATATGCTAATTGCAAAATGATACGTCGGCAAAGTTACACAGCAATAGGTATGTACCGCGGAAATACGCATATGCTACCCCGGTACTGATCGTGGCCACGTATCGGCCCGTAAACACCACTGTGTGTTCTACAAGTGTCAAAAAAGCAATCGCCACCTGAAGAGGTGGCAACCACTAGCAAACAGGCCGTCCCAAGTACAGGACCACAATGACTGTAAATATCCAGGACAGAATGACAATGGATAGTCGTCACGTACAAACAACCGCAGATATACCACCGATGTGACGGAGGAATACATGCAGGAAGCACACACGCAGGCGATACCAACACCACATGACAACAACACAACCTACACTCCCAGAACAACAGACAAGTAACTGCCAACTTCCCAGGCAGGGATGGAGCACACAGACAAGCATACCATGTATGTAGAGATGCAAGGCCCACAACCCGTATCCGTCACCTACAACCTCCGATATTCCCCATCGCACATATCAAAGGGATACAAGCCGTAATAGCAGCACAAACATACAGGCAGTCAATGACAGCTGCATAACCGCAACATCTCGCGTGGGAAACACTATCAACAGCGGATGCATACTTGCATCCGTTATTTAAAGGAATACTACAGCTATGTTACACATCCGAATGCAAAACGCCATCAACAGACGCCGTCAGGACAGGGACACCCACATGTTGAACAGAATACCATACCCAACACACACAATCCACGGCTAACACCAGTGCGAAATGTACCTGATGCCACACAGCGGCTGCAGTTACACATAACATAACACAATACAGACCATCTCCAAGAAGGTAGGGCAAATAACCAACACCCAGGTGAGGAATGCAACCATGCCCTAGTTACGACGCGTAATGTACGAATGGAGTAGATGCACAGGTGATATGCGCACAAGTACACACTGAGGAACAGCCATTGGTGTGATGAACCCACATGTTGCAGGTAACGACGGATATAAGGATGACTCCCAGGATATTCAAACCGTATGCTCATACCGAACTACAACCCACAAACGGATATAGTGAGAAAACGCAATAGCGAGACACGCAACGAAAATGGAAGGAAACACATAAAAGGTATGTAGAACCCATGATATGTATGGGTGTGTAACGCATGATGTGTATGACGAAGCTGCACTGTATGTGAACGGTGTTTGTAAGTAAGGATACTTGTACATAATGCAGAGAGTGGTGAAAGATGGTTATGTAGTGCTATCCTGCTGAGCATACCAATGACTGTGGACACTGTGTGCACAGCAGTGGGACATCATGTACACAGCCGGGATAACACAAGGGCTGCCACAGGGGGGCATAACACAGAACAATGCCACACCACACGCCGATGCTGGCAGTGGATGTCCAACAAGGAAGTGCCATAGCAGGGGATAGGACATGTATGTATACTGTCACAGCACACATGTGTATGGGCATATACCGTCGATGTCATACGTAATGTGGCACGACGTGCACGTATGCCTTGCAGTAGGGGATACTATGTCAACTATGTGTAATGTAAAGCTGTCATGGTGGATATGACAGACATCATACACAGTATCACAGGCATATCATGCATAATGGAGTTATGGCCTATTGGTATGTACAATAACAGGATATGTATGGCCTGTACATATGGGACAGAGTAGTAGCATAATAGCCATCCGAAATGGAAGGAACACCAAGTAACCATGGACAAACGATCTGTAGCAGGTGCAATGTGGGCAACAATGAAGTCCGGCAGGTCCATGTGTAAACACATGTGCAGTGGACACAGTAGTGTCACCTCCCCATGGTAGTGTCCAGTGAACAGCAGAGGTGGGTGTCAACTGCATGTCTACACAGTACTGCTGCTGTGGTGGTACCATGACTACGTGTCACTCAAACAGCAAGGGAGCTATCACACGAACAGTGCCACTGTGTGTCCCTGCGGGATGTGCACAGGACTTATGTTCCACAGCACGGTGTGTGTTGTGTCTGCGTAAGTAACACAGAAGCCCAGCCCATGCAATGTGGCATGTGTGCACATATCCATGAGTGGTCCGTTCACACTGCCCACTGCAATTGCCATGTATGAGTACTACATGCATCAGTAATGTGGAGGACATGGTCCATGTCAGAGCAGAAGACACTCCTGTGTATGTGGTATGCAGATGTGTACAGATGTGTTACCCGTCTGTCAGCCGCATATGTAAACTGTCTGAGCCTGGTACACATCATGGCATGATAATGCTGTGCCATGTAAAGTCATAGCCATTGTGGAAGGTACACCATGAATTTGGTATTGTAACCCTGCCCGTGTGTAGATGTGTGTATGCCACAGGTACAATGGCTACCTATGTACCAGCATCACACACAGTACAGATAGGTGTGGCCCTGCAGATGTGTACCCATGCCACAGTGGAATACGGCAACCACAGCACCATGTGGGGCATGTGTGTACAGCAACCATGTACAATTTGATATGCATGTACGGGGACAGTATCCATGTGATACTCAGTGGATGAATGTTGCTATGCAAAGGTGATGTGCATGCACCATGTGTCATGCATCCTGATGCCATGACACCCACATGATGTATCTGCCACAATCGACACCCATAAAGTTGTTATCTGTATGAGCTGGTGGAGCTATAATGGTGCCAGGTATGTAGATGTGGGATATCTAGGCATGGACAGTACTCTGTGACAGCATGTTGTGTATGTAAGCAAATAGTGAACATGAGGGGCCCCATGACTGAGGACTGTGTAATGCCACATGTACCTGACATGTAGTAGGTAGCATGATATGCTGGCACCACTGTGTGTCCTGTCCAGGAGTCATACAGCCTAACATCCTGAGACACAGGGTATGATGTGATGGTGGATGTGTACATTGCCAATACCAGAATGTGGAATGGTGCTGAAGGGCAATCTGAGGACAATGTCTTATCTGTTGCCCTCTGTACTACACCAACCACCCATGCAATGGTATGACAGGTGGCCAGCATGTGTATGTGGTGTGCTGTGGCACACAGAAGCCCAACAAGGGTCCCAGTAAAGGCATGGAGGTCATCAATGAGTGTGTGAAGCACGTTTGTGAGGATGTGCCCCAGTGCCATACAGAATGGTCCAGTCATGGGTGTACGAATGCAGTCCCACACGTGCAATGCAGTGCCACCCATGTGTAGTGCGATAGATGCGGCAGTGTGACGGTCAAGGTACACAATGTCCGACAACAGGCTAGCAGTGAAGTCAGTGGGCTGGTGTGGAGACACATACCAAACAGGTTGGCGGGACATAACAGCTAGGGAGATCGGAAGGTGACATTGGGACAGTGTCTTAGGACATAACGTGTGCATGGCAGTACCATGTATGTGTCCACAGGGACATTACGATGTCCATGTATGGATTGCAACCCTGTAGTGAGTGAGAGTGTGTATTGTTGGTAGGTACACCATTGCCTGGCATGTTGCCAACATTATCTCAGTCAGCAATGCCTGGGTGACTGTTGTACGCGACATTGAATGTGGATGTAGCCAAACAACACAGACATACCACCACACTGCCTGAGGACCCACACTGCAATGTGTGGCAGTCATGTGTAGGTAGCTAGCCTTGGAGCATGTGATGGACCACGAGGACCCACCATGGCTGTCAAGTGATGCACCCCACACATGTGAATATACCCACCGTGCAACAGCCTGCACATGTGCCCATACAGCAGATGTGCATGGAACATGACCACCACCGTGGCATCCGTGAAAAGGCCAGTACCGCCATGTCTCTGTGTGGAATAGCATGGTCCCTACCATTGCGTACATGCTACGGAAGTGCACTGTGATATGTGTCAGCATAGTCATGTACACTGTCCATCTGCCGGGGTGCCATGCCATTAACAACCCCTGTCAGCCGACGGCAGTAGTACCGGCTGTAGAACACATGTACCATGTATGCTGCGATGGGTGTGTGTCCAGGGTGTGGCTAGCAGGGCTGTGAAGCATATATGTTCATCTACCAAAGGGGGGATAACCCCAGGTTTAACACACCAGACACATGGAGGTATTGTGCATGCTGAGGGTAGTGTAGGTATGGTATGTGTTGTGTAATGTGTCACCCAGCTAGGTGGAGTGCATGCCCAAGCATGTGTGGGTACATGGGTGCTCACTCTAGGGAAGTGTGGGTTGCTGTCAGCACATGGCAGTAGCAGCTGTCCGAGGCCCAATGTACAGTATGACAACACAGACAGCATGTAACCTGTGGTGTACAGTGTAAGCTCTGTTGCATGTTACAATGTGTCTACCAGTCACAAACATGGGTATCTGAACATGGAGCACCTACGATGCATTGTGTTCGGCAAATATCCAGTATGTGTGCAAAACATTGTGTGATGTGGGATCCCCCCACCTGTGTGTGTTGCAGTCCAGGTATGTGCTTGTGAGGTATGATCCGTGTACAATCTGTACTTGCAGGTGTGCTGTGCAGAGCATGGAGGCAGGTCCCAGGCACTGCAGATAAATGTGAGTCGTGCACTAGTGTGTGTGCCTTGCCTGTGTGCAGCACAGTGGAAGGTGCAAGCATTGTCCCACATGACCGCATGCCGTGCCTGCCTGTTACAGCCCTGCTGTAGACAGTCATGTGACACCGCCACAGAGGCAGTATAGCATGTGAAGATGTACATGTGTGCTCCACACCCCAGGCAGATGTCCACAGGTCATGTGTGCAACAGCAGTGTGGTCGACCAGGACTGTCATAGTGGTCTGATACCACATGCCTGTATAAGTACAGTATGAGCATAGTCAACAGTTGCAGTGACAGAGTAGGTCAATGTACAGTGTCCCCATGTTCAGACCACCGCCTACCGTACACTTGGCTAGACACACACCCAGAGGGTGAATATACCGGTGAGCCATCACATGTCCCAGTACACATAGCCTGTATAATGCCATCACAGGGTGGTCACAATAACATGTGGTATGACAGACATGTTGTACCAGGTGATGTGTCATGTGCGCATATGTTGTGTTGCACAGCCATTCACACGTCCGCAACATATCAGTGCATGATGCCTAGTGTAACATGATGTGTGGAACTGCACTGTGATCCACAACAGGGTCATCTGAGACAGGTGTGTTGTGAATGGTGTAACCCATGGTTCCACGGGATATACACTGGTGCTGTTGGCTGCCATGCTGGGGCCACCAGTGGTGCCTGCAGTGGTCATACAGACATACTGCACACATTGTTCTGGCAGGAATGTCCATTGTTGTGGATGATGTGTTGCTACGTGAAGGTAGGTGTGTGTTGTGAATGTTACCCATACAGATGTGACCATCAGGCGCAGTCATGGTTGTCGGGGCCCCCCCCCCC